>NC_036854.1:46914708-46927214 GCF_002910315.2 Salvelinus sp. IW2-2015 | reverse complement strand
GATGTCTTCACTATAACTCTACAATTAAGAATAAAAATAGTAAAAAATAAAGAGACTAAAAACCCATTTGAAGAGTAGGTATGATCCAAACTTTTTGACTCTATAACAACACATATGTTTATACACACACACACACACACACACACACACACACACACACACCAACCACACACACGACACACACACACACAGCACACACACACACACACCACACACACAACAGATATATATATAAATAAAGAACACTGTAGCTGAATAATATATATATATATATGGTGCATTCGGAAAGTATTCAGACCCCTTTACTTTTTCCAAATTTTGTTACGTTACAGCCTTATTTTAAAATCAATCTCCACACAATACCCCATAATGACAAAGCAAACATTTAAAAAGTTTGCAAATGTCTTAAGAATTAAAAAATATTGAGACTTTGTTGAAGCACCTTTTGCAGCGATTACATCCTCGAGTCTTCTTGGGTATGACGCTACAAGCTTGGCATGCCTGTATTGGGGGAGTTTCTCCCATTCTTCTCTGTAGATTCTCTCCAGCTCTGTGAGGTTGGATTGGGAGCGTTGCTGCACAGCTATTTTCAGGTCTATCCATAGATGTTCAATCAGGTTCAAGTCCGGACTTTACCTGGGCCACTCAAGGAAATTCCGAGACTTGTCCTGAAGCCACTCCTGCGTTGTCTTGGCTGTGTGCTTAGGGTCGTTGTCCTGTTGGAAAGTGAACCTTCGCCAAGTCTGAGGTCCTGAGCGCTCTAGAGCAGGTTTTCATTAAGGATCTCTCTGTACTTTGCACCGTTCATCTTTCCCTCGCTCCTGACTAGTCTCCCAGTCCCTGCCGCTGAAAAATATCCCCACAACATGATGTTGCCACCACCATGCTTCACCAAAGGGATGGTACCAGGTTTCCTCCAAACGTGACGCTTGACATTCTGGCCAAAGAGTTCAATKTTGGTTTCATCAGACAAGAGAATCTTGTTTCTCATGGTCTGAGATTCTTTAGGTGCTGTCATGTTCCTTTTAATGAGGAGTGGCTTCCGTCTGGCCACTSTACCATAAAGGCCTGATCGGTAGAGTTCTGCAGAGATGGTTGTCTTCTAGAAGGTTCTCCCATCTCCACAGAGGAAATCTGGAGCTCTGTCAGTGACCATCGGGTTCTTGGTCACCTCCCTGACCAAGGCCCTTCTCCCCCTATTGCTCAGTTTGGCAGGGCAGCCAGCTCTAGGAAGAGTCTTGGTGGTTCCACACTTCTTCCATTTAAGAATGATGGACACCACTGTGTTCTTGGGGACCTTCAATGCTGCAGAAATGTTTTGGTACCCTTCCCCAGATCTGTCCCTCAACACAATTCGGTCTCTGACCTCTACGGARAAGGACTTTGAGCCCATGGCTTGGT
Source organism: Salvelinus sp. IW2-2015 (assembly GCF_002910315.2). Classification (NCBI taxonomy): domain Eukaryota; kingdom Metazoa; phylum Chordata; class Actinopteri; order Salmoniformes; family Salmonidae; genus Salvelinus; species Salvelinus sp. IW2-2015. The sequence continues at coordinate 46,925,813 of NC_036854.1, read as the reverse complement.
TTTTGGTCTGACATGCATTGTCAACTGTGGGACCTTAAATAGACAGGTGTGTGCCTTTCCAAATCACGTCCAATCAATTGAATTTACCACGGTTGGACTCCAATCAAGTTGTAGAAACATCATAACGATGATCAATGGAAACAGGATGCACCTGAGCTTAATTTCGAGTCTCATAGCAAAGGGTCTGAATACGTATGTCAATAAGGTATTTCTGTTAATTTCTGGTATTCTGTTAATACGTTTTCAAAAATGTCTAAAAACCTGTTTTCGCTATGTCATTATGGGGTATTGTGTGTAGACTGATGAGGYAAAAAATTCATTTAATCCATTTTAGAATAAGGCTGTAACGTAACTGTATACACAGTGCCGTCGAAAGTATTCGAACCCATTGACTTTTTCAAAATGTTGTTACGTTACAGCCTTATTCTAAAATGGATTAAATGAATTGTTTTCCTCCTCAGTCTACACACAATACCCTATAATGACAAAGCGAAAACAGGTTTTTAGACATTTTTGAAAATGCATTAAATATATATATATATATTTTAGGAGCTCAGTCAGGGGCTCAATTTACTGTTGAGAGTTAGACTAGTAGAGTATACATGGTGCAATTTCGAAATGTAGTTGTGAATCAGCAGTTTTTCTGTTGTTATCTGACAGTCAGTCAATTAGCTCAAATTGTTTCGATTGTTAAGTTCAAATTACAGACACATTGATTTTGTTAGTCACTCTCACTCAGATATAATATTAAAAACGGCAAACATTTCTCTCCACCCTTTGYCAACATGTGTAGAATTACAGGAAATGACAGCTGTAAAACTGCAAAATTGCATTAAATTAGTTARAAAGTTGCAAAATATTCTCTCTCTGCCCAATTGCAAAATGTGTAGAAWTGTGGGAAATAAGTGGATGGGCCCTGCACTACATAGGGAATAAGATGCTATTTGGGACAGATAAAGACCCGAGGCCTAAGGATCCACATCGCACATTACTGAGTGGTGGGGGACTACAAAGAGATGGTGGGGGAGAGAGAGTCTAACTTATGGGTGACATATGCGTGTGGTTCATGTCATAGTCTTGGGCCTGCATTGAAGTTTCTTCACGAATGTCTTCAATAAAAACAAACTACTATTGGAAACATGGACACACATCTGGAAGCGTGAGCAGTCACGCACAGACYCACACACATCTGATCTCCACAAAGCTGTAGGAAATAACAGTGTCATAGGGCAGTGCACCCATACGTTTTATTTCAATTTCTTTATAGGCAACCCTCTGAAAGGCAACTTTCTTTCCAGACATACCACACTGACCTACGCCTTTGTCAAGAGGTCAGGTTTAYAAGCAAATAGAGAAATAGAAAAATTAAACACAAATCAAATAGCATTTTCAGGGTTGATAGACCTCAGTTACTCTAAGGGACGTTCCATAGAGCTACCTATAATTCACTACCCGACTCTGTCGACACCCACTTCCCTTACCATTTTGTGTGAGAGAGAGAGAGAGAGAGAGGAGAGAGAGAGAGGAGAGAGAGAGAGAGAGAGAGAGAGAGAGAGAGAGAGAGAGAGAGAGAGAGAGAGAGAGAGAGAGAGAGAGAGAGAGAGATAAGAAAGAAGAGGGAGGAAGAGAGAAAAGAGAAAGACGAAGTCGACTGAGAGAGGAGATGAACAGAGAAAGAGAGAGAGAGAGAGAGAGAGAGAGAGAGAGAGAGAGAGAACTGCAACTGGTCAAGTTTTTAAATTCGAGAACTGCTATGTTCGAAACCCTAACAAATAACTCTCTCCACCTTTGTTGCATTCTGGGAAAAATATTCATGCCGCTTACCTCACTTTGTGTTGGGATATTGTCTGGTGACTTGAGTTATAATTCTTTAGCTGAAAGAGTTCCCAACCTGAAGTATGTTGATTCGGATTCGGCTAAACATGCTTCCTCATTCCAAGTCCCTCTGCTTTGCTGAAGGGAGTACATTTTTATTTTATTGGCTTATTTTATGTGTTATAAAATGAATAATTTTCTCTAGTATTCAACAGTGATTTGCTTATTTGCGCACAAAACCCAGTTAAGCAAGGATACTGGATATCAACACACTATATTTCTACTGTTGGCTTTGCTTAATGCTTTGTATGATACTGTTAGTTATGCATTGATTGTACATACCCACAACACCTGCACTCTCCTTCCGAGACACTTTCAACTTGCAGTTCACACTGTGTAAAAGCATGAAAACAGTGTTGCATCGCAATATTATTTTTCACTTCTCTGAGACGAATGCTCCCCAAGAAAGTAACAGTTCTGAAAATGCCTTTAAATCTCCCCAACAAGTCACTGTTATCTAATGCAATACATTTCCCTGGGTCTTCTCTTCACACACGCATGCACACACACAACCTTTTTGCCTGAGGGGTCTCCCCTGTCCTTTTATTTCTAAACTGATGAGGAGGGGGACTGCTATTCTCAGGGTGATTCCATGTGAGATTACCTGTGCTGATCCCAGGCTTGCATCCCAAATGGCACCCTATTCCCAATGTAGTGCACTAATTTCGGCCCCGGACGATAGTAAAAAATACTATTCTACGAATATAGGGAAAAGGGTGTCATTTGTGACGCCCTGTGTGACGTTTTTTGTGTGCGCAGGGTGCAGGAACTTTTGAGCTGATAGAGAGGAATACTTAGTTTTTGTTAGCTTTGGTTAATTCTCTGAAATTAATTCTACAGAATAAAAGAAGATTTTTGAAGCAATTTAGTAAATAGAATTCATAAACGTTCACAAACAGAGGTTATCCAGGCCTATTAATTTGCAATGATCAAGAGCCACAGTCGTTCATTAAGTCAGTGATTCAGAGAGAAAGAGACCAAGAGAAAGAGAGAGCATAGTTTGTGCATACACTACATGGTCGTGTCATGCCACAATAGAGTACAGCTCTGGAGTGCTTTCGATTTTCATTAAACGGTAGAGTGTATGTGAGTGTATGCTTTGGCTGCCAATAGTGCCAAGCATTCCCTTACAAAAAAAKCACAGGATTTCACATGTGGAAAATCACGTGTGAAATTCCATGCGAAACCATGTGTTTTTGGAACATGCTGATAGTTCACATGAAGTTCCACATGTATATTTTCATATGTGATCAAATAACCTTTCACATGTGGATAACATTTTTCACATGTGATGCCCTGCAAACAAAAATGTGCCATAAGGATACACGCAGATGGCATTCTTTTGCTAAGTGCAGAGATTTATTATAGGGGATGAATGTGTAGAGCAGGGATGGGATACTGTCACGTTCGTCGTCCTCCTCATCTGAGGAGGAGTAGTAAGAAGGATCGGAGGACCAATGCGCAGCGTGATATGAATACATTGTTACTTTTAATAACGAAGAACACTGAATAAACTTACAGAACAATAAACGGACAAACGAACGAAAACGCAACAGTCCCGTATGGTGACATACACAAAGACACAGAAACAGGAACAATCACCCACAACACAAAACAGGCTACCTAAATATGGTTCCCAATCAGAGACAACGACTAACACCTGCCTCTGATTGAGAACCATATCAGGCCAAACACATAGAAATAGACAAACTAGACATACAACATAGAATGCCCACTCAGATCACACCCTGACCAAACGAAACATACAAAGCAAACTATGGTCAGGGCGTGACAGATACGTTGATGGGGGTGGGAGCCACAAAAAAATCTGTACTCATCATGGGGGGTCTGCTTACCCACATCCATACCCACACATAAGCCCGCCCTAGCTTTTTGGGGCCCTAAACTAATTTTAGGTACCCCCCCTCACTTTGCAAGCAAAACAGGGGGACTTTACACCGGAGCGAAAAAAAATTTCAGTGTATTTTCTGAAATTCAGCACATTTTGCCGTAGGGCAGAGAGAAAATGTTGCTGTTTTAAAGTAGGTTTGCTGCGATTCCACACATTTTGCCATGGGTTGGAGAGATTTTTAATTTTTTTTACTAATTTCATGCAATTCTACTCATTTTGCCATGTGGCTATGAAAAAAAAATCTGTTTTACAGCTAATTTCTTGCAATTCTACACGTTTTGCCATAGGGTGGAGAGATATAGTTTTAGTTTTTAATGTGATATCTGAGTGAGAGTAAGTACAAAATCAATAGGGACCCCCAGGTCGGTAATTCAACATTGATTACTACAAGTGTAGATAGCTGGCGGCTAGACTAACTTACCAATCTAAAAGATGTTAGCTGACATGGGCTAATTGAGTGACTGTCAGTGACTGACATAACAAGAGAAAAATTGCTAATGAACAACCACATTTCGAAATGGTGTATTCTACTATTCTAAGAAGAATGTTGTATGGTCACATTGAAAGTCAGTACTAAGTGATCATGTCAAATGTAATCATATTGCCATTGATTAAATACATTGTTATTGCTGAACAGTATACCACTTCCTTTAAAACCCCTATATCATTTAATAAAAAAAAAAAKATGTGAAATTTGCAGTTTCACATGTGAAATCAGCTGTTTTCACATGTTGAGCTGAAGTGTTCACCTGTATGAAAAGAGATSTGCAGATTCACATGTGAATTTGCAGTTCCATATGTGAAAAACCTTCACATGTGAAAATCTGACTCTGACACATTTTGCGTTCCCATGTTGTCACGTTTATTTCACATGAGACCATGTTTTAGAGCGTTGGGCCAGTAACCAGAAGGTTGCTGGATTGAAATCTTGAGCTGACAAGGTAAAAACCTGTCATTCTACACCTGAGCAAGGCAGTTAACCTACTTTTCCCCGGGCTCCGAAGACGTGGATGTCGATTAAGGCAGCCCCCCGCACCTCTCTGATTCAGAGGGGTTGGGTTAAATGCGGAAGACCCATTTCAGTTGGACAACTGACTAGGTATCCCTCTTTCCCTTTCACATGTTTAGTTTCATGCTATCACATGTTGCTTTTACATGTTATCACATTAACTTCACATAAGATCACAAGCTATCGCATGCAATCACGTGATCACGTGAAATTCATGTGTTTTCTCTGTAAGGTTTCAATCTTTGATTGACATGTTTTTCAATATACAAAAGGGCTGCAGTGGCAAGAGAATGGAGATTAGCTGGGCCTGCTCAGAGAACCATGAAATGGTGCTGAACATAGCAGCAGCCTGTGAATAGACCAGACTCTGGAGACCAGTGTTTTCYTTCCTAGAACTGTCTGGGGTTATGGATCTCACATTAACTAACTACCCACCCAGAATGACTATACTGTACATAAATACTACATCTGGACTTTTTCATTAGTGACTTGCTAAAGTTACTGAACTACTTGCAAAAACTGTATTTCTTAGACTGATTCATAGATGTAGAATGTGTGATGGACGATCATAATAAATTGAATCATTTACCTATATACCATGAAAATATAATTTATTTTGACGGTATTATGAATGTAACAGGACCGAGCGTGAGACAGACTCCATTTCAAAGTAAATCTCAACTGAMTTTATTCACGGTTTTACAAAATTAAGTGTCTGCCATCGGCAACTACAACACGATATAAATCACGTTACCACAGACAAGGCCAGAGATCACTGTTACATGCTGACTAGACTGGGCATGTGCATGCATCCGCCATCGCATGCATGTTGATTTTGTCCATCCACACCATACGTGATCAGGACACGCAGGTTGGAATATCAAAACCAACTCTGAACCAACTATATTAATTTGGGGACAGGTCGAAACGTTTCATGTGTTATATGGACATTTAGCTAACTAGCTTGCTGTTGCTAGTTAATTTGTCRTGGGATATAAACATTGGGTTGTTATTTTACCTGAAATGCACAAGGTCCTTTTCTTCTGGATCTTTGTAGAATTTTGACCCATTTTGAGTCACACAAAATCGTGTGTTCTCTACTCCGACAATTCATCCACAGATAAAAGGGGAAACYTAGTTCATTTCTAGTAATCTCTTCTTTGTCTTCACCTTCTTCTTCTGTGGCCTTTATATGGCGGTTGGCAACCAACTTTAAGGTGCATTACCCCCACCAACTGGACTGGAGTGTGGACCTCAATCACCCACGTGGGTATATGCTCCTAAAAAGCAATGAGGAGATGGGAGAGGCGGGACTTGCAGCACGTCAAGCCTCACAAATAGAACCAAGTTCTATTTTAGCGCCTGGCTACGCACACACTTGTTGATGCGTGCGAGCAGTTTGGATTAAATGACTGAATAACATGTATGTGTATATTTATTTTGCAACGCTTGCGGATGAAACTCGGGTCGGTGTGGTCAGTAACTAAGGTATAGAAAAATCTTCCCTGTAACTCAGTGACTCTCCAATAGAAAGTGAATATCTCTGCCCCCCAGAGCCCCTAGAGCAGTGGAGTCCTCTGCTGAACCAATGATGGATGAGTGACATTATTTTTATCAGTGCAACAGTCTGCACATATGGCCCCTGTCTCAGCCGTCTGTATTTTCAGTTAACTCAACTAAAAATGTACCCATGTAATGTCTCATAAATGCTCTTTCTATTTATCAGGTGAAATCAGAGGTGAAACATAATTTACTGGATTAAATATGTACAAGTCCTTACCGATCCGGCAGCAGACGTGTGCATCAGTCATGTCTCATACTGGGGAGGCAATGTAGTTTATGTAATGTTTCTAGTGTCCAAACCAATTGGATATAATTTCCTACAGCCCTCTGCTACCTGAGATCCTGCTATCGGATAATTTAATCATTTTGAACAATATGGATATATTGAGAGAGAGAGAAAATAAGTTGCATCTAACATGAGAACGACGTGATGCCACCATACATATGAGTACCTTACACAGAACTAGAATGTATTTTAYTGGTTCCAAATTTTTATTTTATTGTATGTTCTTAATTATTTTGGATTGTGGAGATCCTATCTTTTTACTACACAAATCTGTGAATCCGCTTTCGAAAAGCTCCCTTGATAAGCTAGGCAACTCGAGATGTCCCAATACATGTGGATCCTAACACTCAACCTCCCCAAATCAGGCTAATTTGAGAACAAGATTGTTCCCTTTCCAAAGCTGAGAAGGTATAACTAGAGGGGTTCTACCAAATAAAAGATGATCGGCCTGGAGTTTGAGATAGAGATTCAGATCCAATATTAAATCCTCTGTAAATTAGATGGGAATGTATAATTGAAGACGCCATGCAGTAACATCAGGCATGCTGAGAGCAGTCACACTAATGAGGCAGAGGAAAGGGAGATAGCTGAGGAGGTATAACCTCAATGGGCTCCGTCTCAATAGTCTACAGTGGCTTCCTCCCATCTTAGGTAACCTTGTAGGGTTGCAAAGTTCCAGTAACTTTCTCAAAATGTCCAGGTTTTCCAAAAATCCCCTTTGGAAGATTGCAAGGATCAAGAGTTACTGGCATTTTGCAACCCACTGTATCTCAGTAGTTTACAGTGGCTTCCTTCCATCTGAGGTAACCTCATTGGGCTGAGATATTGGGTGAATCTTAAGTCTTTCCTTGATTCCTCACACCTTCGCAAGGAGAGCATTGGAGGCTGAGAAAMATCCTCCAATGGAAGGAGGTGGGGAGAAGACAGGACAGGAGGACACGAGGAACGAAAGGACTTTTGAGATTCAACCAATGTCTCCCTCATATACATCTACAGCATGTACTCTACACAGCCCCACACAGACACAGCACAGCACAAATTGCAACCGTAATGACACAGCAGCACAGCAAATCCGAACATAGTTTATCATCCACAAAGCATAACATGCCCATAGCACTACTCATGTTTCCACAATATTGTCAGACACCTGGTGTGCATAGTGTAGTAGAGTAGATGAGAGTACAGCTCCAGGGGTATCTGACCCCTTGGACATAACATGGACAGGGGAGGAGACGTGAGCAACAAGATCTCWTGGTCTCACTTCAGTGTTCAACATTTGACCGGGGAAATAAACGTCAAAACTTGAGGGTTAACTTTAGCCATTAATTCCAACTGGTTAAGGTAAGTGTTAAGGCACACATGTCATACTCATTCCACGGAGGGCCGAATGTCTACGGGTTTTCATTCCTCCCTTGTACTTGATTGATGAATTAAGGTCACTAATGAGTAAGGAACTCCCCTTACCTGGTTGTCTAGGGCTTAATTGAAAGGAAAAAACAAAKACCTGCAGACGCTAGGCCCTCCATGGAATGAGTTTGACACCCCTGGGTCGAGGTTTCGGATAGGATTAAAACAGAAACAACTTTACYTTAAGTTTAGGCATTRTGGGATAGGGTTAAAACAGGAAAAATAAAAAAACAAGTGCTTAGCTCTGGGATTGAACCCTTGCTCTTCAGGGCCGTAGCTCACTGTTAAAGCCCTTCCTCTATCCCCATCCATAACGCAAGCCGACTAGATGGATATAGGCACCTACGTTCCCCCTAGTGGACGATATTGAAGGTAACGTCCGACGACCTGGACAAACGTCTAATACTGCAGTGGATCTGATGTGACCTGGCAGAGGTTAGAGGTCTGGAGGTCTGACTCCCACACCATTGACTCCTGTTGTTTTGTTTGCTACAAGTATGGTTTTGGATTGTGTTAGTATGGGCATTGTGTGTGTGTGTGTGTGTATGTGTGTGTGTGTGTGTACTGTCTGTGGATGCACTGTTTGTGTTTGTGTGTGTGTACACACCGCTGTAGGTGCTGCAGGCAGGAAAGTAGAAGAAGGAGAGAAGGACAGAAGAGAAGGAGAGTGGGCGGAGAGCTAGCCGTGTGTTTGTGTGTGAACTCAAAGTCAATGAAACGTAATTATTACTGAAAGGTCCCCATTCTGATTCCCATAGAAAGTAGTATTTTGAGTGACTAAAATGTTACCCATAATATTTTCTMGGGATAGAAATTCTCAAAATTTGAGAACAACATAACTACCAGAAAGTTTGAAAAGACAGGCTGAGTGGGCGGTGAGCTTATATTAATAACTGACAGCTCTTTGAAACACCTATGTCAAGAAACTTGGATGCAGTYAGCATTGTTGGAGTAAAATCATCTCAAGTTAATTTGTTGATTGACAAAGCAACTCAAACATAGAAATTGCATCAATTATGTATTTATGTCTCTCGTGATGCGGTTCGCAGCCGCACTGACAGATGTGTTGACATGACAACTGCCTCACAGGCTGACTACACCGCTTGCATCGCGTGCGCGAGCGTTGTAAAATAAATRTAGAAATCTATATTTTTCAATTATTGCACCCYCACTGCTCACGCGCGCCAACGAGCGTCTGCGTTGCCAAGTGCTAAAATAGAAGTCAGTTCTATTTGTGACGCAGATTGCGCTGCAAGTCCTGCCTCTCCCATCTCCTCATTGGTTTATAGAAGCAGATACCCACGTGCCATCTCCTCATTGGTTATACCCACATGGGTGACTGAAAGACGAACGAGGTCGGTGGCGGTAATGCACCTAATTTATGAAAGTTGCCAATCGCAATATAAAGTCCAGAGAAGAAAAAGCCTGGAAGGAGGAGAAATGACTAGAAACGACTTGGTTGACCATTTTATGTGTGGATTAATTGTCGGAGTAGAGGACCTTGTGCATTTCAGGTAAAATAACAACTCAATGTTTATATCCCAGGACAAATTAGCTAGCAACAGCAAGCAAGCTAAATAGGACAAATTAGCTAGCAAGTGCAAGCTAGCTAGCTAAATTGKCATAAATGTTTAATGCTTTTCGACCTGTCCCCAAATTAATGTAATTGGTTCAGAGTTTYTTTTGATATTTTAACCTGCGTGTCGTGATCGCGTTTGGTGTGGGGGGACAAAATAAATTGATGCACGATGGCGCACGATGGCGCACYAGTGCAGCCGGTTTGGGTTCCGTGTCAGAGTTTTGAACAATCCTTCACCCCCTTTTGATCCATGCTTGCTGAAGACCTAGCTAGCCAGTAACTAGCGAACACCAGACAGAGATAAACTGGGAAACATATAAGTATCTTTGACATAGATGAATAGTGTATTTGCTGACACCCTACAGTATAAACCATGTCCATCTACAAACACAACGACATTACAAGGCAGTATTTAAATTAGCTAAGAGAATATTATGCTACCATTGGTGTACTAAATTAAGTTAGGTTGATGAATCTGACCCTTTTTTTCAATTTTCACCTAAAATGACATACCCAAATCTAACTTCCTGTAGCTTAGGAACTGACGCAAGGATATGCATACTTTTGATACCATTTTAAAGGGAACACTTTGAAGTTTGTGGAAATGTGAAATTAATGTAGGAGAATATAACACATTAGATCTGGTAAAGATAATACATTTCATCTTTAAAATGCAAGAGAAAGGACACAATGTATTTTTCCAGTTTAGGCACAATTTAGATTAGCAGTGTATGTGCAAAGTTTTAGACTGATCCAATAAACAATTGTATTTCTGATCAAAATGTGGTATCAAGTCTGCCCAAATGTTTCTAATTGGTTTACTAATACATTCTCAAGTTCAAAACTGTGCACTATCCTCAAACAATAGCATGGTATTTTTCACTGTAATGGCTACTCTAAATTGGACAGTGCAATTAGATTAACAAGAATTTAAGCTTTCTGTCCATATCAAATCAAATGTATTTATATAGCCCTTCTTACATCAGCTGATATCTCAAAGTGCTGTACAGAAACCCAGCCTAAAACCACAAACAGCATGCAATACAGGTGTAGTGTCACGTTCCTGACCTGTTTTCTGTTAGTTTTGTATGTGTTAGTTGGTCAGGACGTGAGTTTGGGTGGGCAGTCTATGTTTTCTGTTTCTATGTTGGTGAATGGGTACCTAATACGGTTCTCAATTAGAGGCAGGTGGTTTTCATCTCCTCTGATTGAGAATCATATTAAGGTAGGTAGTTTCACAGTGTTTGTTTGTGGGTGGTTGTCTCCTGTGTCAGTGTCTGTTGTTACGCCACACGGGACTGTTTTCGGTTTTGTTTGTTTGTTTGTTTTATGTAGTCAGTTTTCCTGTTATTGCGTTCTTCGTGTTTCATGTAAGTTCGTCGTCCAGGTCTGTCTACATCGTTTATTTGTTTTGTTAATTATTCAAGTATAGTTCGTTTTTTCGTCTTGTGTAAATGAATTATGTCATCACACT
>NC_036854.1:46877757-46914683 GCF_002910315.2 Salvelinus sp. IW2-2015 | reverse complement strand
TAAGCCATTAATTCCAACTGGTTAAGGTAAGTTTAAGGCACACATGTCAACTCATTTCCACGGAGGGCCGAATGTCTACGGGTTTTCATTCCTCCCTTGTACTTGATTGATGAATTAAGGTCACTAATGAGTAAGGAACTCCCCTTACCTGGTTGTCTAGGGCTTAATTGAAAGGAAAAAACAAAAACCTGCAGACGCTAGGCCTCCATGGAATGAGTTTGACACCCCTGGGTCGAGGTTTCGGATAGGATTAAAACAGAAACAACTTTACATTAAGTTTAGGCATTTGGGATAGGGTTAAAACAAGGAAAAATAAAAAAACAAGTGCTTAGCTCTGGGATTGAACCCTTGCTCTTCAGGGCCGTAGCTCACTGTTAAAGCCTTCCTCTATCCCCATCCATAACGCAAGCCGACTAGATGGATATAAGGACCTACGTTCCCCTAGTGGACGATATTGAAGGTAACGTCCGACGACCTGGACAAACGTCTAATACTGCAGTGGATCTGATGTGACCTGGCAGAGGTTAGAGGTCTGGAGGTCTGACTCCCACACCATTGACTCCTGTTGTTTTGTTTGCTACAAGTATGGTTTTGGATTGTGTTAGTATGGGCATTGTGTGTGTGTGTGTAGTGTGTGTGTGTGTGTACTGTCTGTGGCATGCACTGTTTGTGTTTGTGTGTGGTTGACACACCGCTGTAGGTGCTGCAGGCAGGAAAGTAGAAGAAGGAGAGAAGGACAGAAGAGAATGAGAGTGGGCGGAGAGCTAGCCGGTGTGAACTCAAAGTCAATGAAACGTAATTATTACTGAAAGGTCCCCATTCTGATTCCCATAGAAAGTAGTATTTTGAGTGACTAAAATGTTACCCATAATATTTCTTGGGATAGAAATTCTCAAAATTTGAGAACAACATAACTACCAGAAAGTTTGAAAAGACAGGCTGAGTGGGCGGTGAGCTTATATTAATAACTGACAGCTCTTTGAAACACCTATGTCAAGAAACTTGGATGCAGTGAGCATTGTTGGAGTAAAATCATCTCAAGTTAATTTGTTGATTGACAAAGCAACTCAAACATAGAAATTGCATCAATATGTATAGTTTATGTCTCTCGTGATGCGGTTCGCAGCCGCACTGACAGATGTGTGTGACATGACAACTGCCTCACAGGCTGACTACACCGCTTGCATCGCGTGCGCGAGCGTTGTAAAATAAATTCTAGAAATCTATATTTTTCAATTATTGCACCCACACTGCTCACGCGCGCCAACGAGCGTCTGCGTTGCCAAGTGCTAAAATAGAAGTCAGTTCTATTTGTGACGCAGATTGCGCTGCAAGTCCTGCCTCTCCCATCTCCTCATTGGTTTATAGAAGCAGATACCCACGTGCCATCTCCTCATTGGTTATACCCACATGGGTGACTGAAAGACGAACGAGGTCGGTGGCGGTAATGCACCTAATTTATGAAAGTTGCCAATCGCAATATAAAGTCCAGAGAAGAAAAAAGCCTGGAAGGAGGAGAAATGACTAGAAACGACTTGGTTGACCATTTTATGTGTGGATTAATTGTCGGAGTAGAGGACCTTGTGCATTTCAGGTAAAATAACAACTCAATGTTTATTTCCCAGGACAAATTAGCTAGCAACAGCAAGCAAGCTAAATAGGACAAATTAGCTAGCAAGTGCAAGCTAGCTAGCTAAATTGACATAAATGTTTAATGCTTTTCGACCTGTCCCAAATTAATGTAATTGGTTCAGAGTTTTTTTGATATTTTAACCTGCGTGTCGTGATCGCGTTTGGTGTGGGGGGACAAAATAAATTGATGCACGATGGCGCACGAGTGGCGCACAGGTGCAGCCGGTTTGGTTCCGTGTCAGAGTTTTGAACAATCCTTCACCCCCTTTTGATCCATGCTTGCTGAAGACCTAGCTAGCCAGTAACTAGCGAACACCAGACAGAGATAAACTGGGAAACATATAAGTATCTTTGACATAGATGAATAGTGTATTTGCTGACAAAACTGTGGGAGCTCCTCAGTGGTGAAACTCCTCCTCCTTCAATCAGTGGTGAACCAGGTGGAAAAAATCTTCCAGGCAATCTGGGCATGCCAGCACCTGGCTCTGCTGTTGTTCTTTAGACCGCAGTGAAAGGAGCATTTTATAACACCACAAGACCAAGGAAACTTCATCTTTGTGATCAAGGTGACTGTGCAAGTCCAAGCCCTCCACAAAACTGTGAAAGACAGCCGGTAAGCGACATATTAGGCCATGCTTGGCTAGACTGACTTAAGCAGTGCACTGCTAATGATACTCCTGGAAAACACAGACTCTTAACTCTTAACTTTGATAGGACTTTTGCAGTGGTATTTATAACTTCAAATGTTGTTTGTGGGGTATAAAGGAAAAGTAAGAAGAAGCCAATTCATTGTTGACAAAGAACTTGTTTGAAATGGTTAAAAGTAATTAAAACTTTGTAGAAATCTTAGTAAACCAAGTTCTTAATTCAGTAACAATGTATAGTAAAAAAAATCTTGGCTAAAAATGTAAGATTTGTCTGCTTAAAACTACTGATTAGAAAATAAATGTAATTTTTTTACTACAAAAAATATTTTGAATGTATTTGCTAAAATGCAAATTTAGAGAAAATATACGATTCTGCTCATTTGATTAGAAATGGTGGGTTTCTATTTTGGGAAACATTTGCTTAAAAGTGGAAACCTGTGTTTTATGGTGGCAGAAATGGTTTATCTGGGTGAATGTGGATAATTTTGTGTATTTGATTGGGCTGTCAACTCATAGTAACTTGTATTTGTCATCTCTTTTTTTGAGGTTTTTCACCTGTTTACTGCCAACCAAAGAATGGTAAATAAAAGACAAACAACTGATTCCATGGCTGTTTATTGAGTGAAATCCAGTTAAAATCTTCATGTGGAGGGACTGTCCTTTTCAAGTGGGGAAGCCACAAGAAAGAGGTCAAAACTTGACAGTGAAAACGTGGCTCAAGACTGGAAAAGGACCAGAAAAGTGACCACACGTGTCCAGAGAGACAAGTAAAGACTGTTCCGCCTGCTGCTGTGAATTAAATGGCTGATTCATTACTGGTGGAGCAGCTAAAGACCGCAAGGACATCAGCGAAGCGTCAGTTTTCCGTGCTGGCCAATAATGTGCTACGAATGCATACAATGATGTCAGAGAAGAGGAGCTCAGAGACAATTTTAGGAAGCTCACTGCAGAAGCTGGCAAAGTCCTGGAAGCCAACGATGATGTTAGAGGGGGCAATGTATTGAAGAAAACTCTGATGCAGAGGAGTTGAGCGAGCAGCAGAAGTCTGACTTGGTCAAAACAGCCAATGGTGTTTGGGAAAAAACTGCAAGAGCTAAAGGACCTCATACAAAAGACATTGTGGGCCAATTTCGGGGAATATGAACTGACAAAAGCAATTACAACAGCAGAGTCGCAAGCAGAAAACGTGGGAGCTGTGGACCCAAGTAAAAACCCAGATGCATATCTCTTCATGATCGGGACAACTAGAGAAACTTGTAAAGGCTGCGAAGGAGGTGCATAAACATTGGAAGTGCTGTGCCCCCCAGCAGAGCAACAACATTTCCAGAGTCGTATAAAGACCTAAAACTATCCTGCCAAATCTCACAATAAGACAAGACAGACTTTACAGGGGCACACGTTAGAGGAGAAACCAGCAGAATTGAGTACTACTTCAAACAGTTCTGTGGCCACACCAGCAATTAAATTAAAGCCTGCTGCCCTCCAAAGTTTTCTGGCATCCGCCGAGAGTTTCACCGGTGGAAAAAAGACTGGGAAGCGCTCCAGATGCAGGGAGAACCTACTGGATCCAGAGAGGTTAAAAAGTTCCAACTTTTTCGACAGTGTGGATGAGAAGACCATACGAGACCTTCACCTTACAACTTACACAACTGCTGAGGAGGTTTTCCGGGTCTTGGAGAACCGCTTTGGAAATAAGACAACTATAGCCCTTGAGATAGTGAAGAGCTCCAAAGACTCCAAGCAGTTAAAGGTAACCAGCCCAGGAGGATTGTTGAGCTCATCCAATCTGTAGAAAAAGCCCTGGTCGATCTGAACGAGCTTGGCAAGACCGGTGCTATAAAAACCCTCTTGTAACAAAGACATAGAGAGTAACTCCTGATGGCCCTGAAGAAGGAATGGCTTCTTCATGTAGCTGGCAAAGTGATGAAGCTGAAGAAGACAAGCGATTTGACTACTCCACAAAGTTTCTTCAAGGTCAAGAAGCCATCTATGAGAAGCTGGACCAACTGAGAGAGGAGGAACCAAAACCGAAATCTGAACCTCGGCAAGCTCGAACCAGAACCTCCACCCAACTAAGCGACCAGGCTCAAGGATGTGTGGTCTGCGGAGACTGCAAGCATAAGAAAGGCTATATTTCTGCCAATGTTTCGCAGGCTTAAGCTGTCAGAGAAAGAGATGCTGTCAGGAAGCTGGGAGCCTGCAAAAGATGCCTGGAGATTCACAAGGAAGGTGACTATTGGTAAATCAGAGTTTCTGTGCAGAAGGCCAGACTGCATAGAACAGCGTGCTGCAGAACACCACTATTACCTCTGCCCGAGAGCTGGTACATCAAAAGGGAATGTCGTCCAGAGGTCCAATAACAGCAAAGTGGGAGGTGACACAAGAGAGCGTTATACCAAGCCAAGAAGAGTTCATTAAAAGTCTCTTCACCTGAACTTGCAGAAAGTGTTGCAAATGCCTTTTGCAACACTATAGCCAGAACCTCTCTGTGTCCAACCAACCCAGTCTTCTTAGCAGAGAATGGAATAGTGGAATGGCCAGTCATCATGATGCTCTTAGAGGTCACGGCCAATGCAGGACAAAAAGTTGGACTTTGATCGACCTGGCATCGGATACAAACTATATAAACTCCATGATGCAGCTGATCGTTTGAACCTTAGAAGTGAAGCCATAACCCTGTTTGTGCCATGGTGTGGGAGGAATGAAAGTTCAAGTCACCACAAAACGGTACCTCCTAAAGTTCCGGGTCCCGCACAGAGCAAGGCAATGTCAGATCCCACCAACTCCTCTGCTATGGTGTTGGACAGCATTGCAGAGATTCACAAACATGTGACAGCCAAAAGACTCCAAAAATTCTTTCCAGATGTCCCCCAAAATGAACTTGTTAGACCAAGACAGATACAGCTTTTGATAGCCATAAGGAAGGGCGACTGGTCCCACAGAAATACGCACCGTTGGGGACCTCTGTACTATGGGATGGGCATTGGGAAAGACAATTGCAGGGACAACACCCTGGTCTGTTTGAAGAGGCTACAGTTACAGCACACCAGTCCAGAGCGCACTTCGCCAGATCCATGAGAGCAGCAGCATTGATGTATGAAGAACATATCTGCGCCCCGAAATGTGGCGGATGTCGCTGCGGCAGTTGTCACTTGGTGGCAAAGAAATTAACTCTGGGCTGAAGAAAGGGAGCTGGAAGTTTTAAGGGTGGCCTGACTTATGTTGGTGCTGATGACCACAGTGATAGTCCACACGTGGCATGCAAGAATCCATGGCTCATTGACCCATCTACATTGCCAAACAACATAAAAGCAGTGAAGGCAACCTTTCTCAGAACAGAGAGACAGCTCGCCAAAAGACGCAGTGGAAAAAAGCCTATGTGCTCAAGTCACGAAATGGTTGACCGCCGGGCTGCAAGAAAGCTGACCAAAGAGGATCTAACCAACTGGAATGGACCTGTCTGGTATATTAGTCATCTTATCGCACCCAACCCCACTCTGTTACAACTCCGGTAAGACTTGTCTGGAACAGCAGTCAGAAGTACAAAGGCCAAAGTCTCAATGACCTTCTGATGAAAGGCCCTGACGTTCTCAATCCGATTCGAGCTGTCTCCTCAAGTTCTCGCCAAGGTCCTACGCCGCTCTAGGAGACGTCAGAAAATGTACAATTCTGTGTGGCTCGAGGAGAGGGAAGTCCATCTACACCGGTTCTGTGGTGGGATTCAGAGGGCGATGAGGTGGAACAATACGCCATAACCAGAGTGAATATCGGGGACAAGCCAGCAGGGTGCATAGCACAACTGGCCATGAGGGAGACGGCTAACCTGCCTCAATTCAGCCACCTCACAGATGAATGCCAAGTATTACATGAGCACAGCTACGTCGATGACATCTTGGCATCCCACAACTTCGTGAAAAACTCGAAGTCATCACAAAGAATGTGGAGCTGATTCTAAAAGCAGGAGGGTTTTGCACTGAAGCCTTGGGTCTTCTCAGGCCAAAATAAAGGAGAAAGAGAAAAGGCATCACCAAATATTGTTGTCCTGCAAATCAGCTTAAGGAGAAAGACAAGCATGGCGCTCGGTCTCGCGCTACATTGTGGATGAAGACATGTTGCATGTCATGGTGAAGGGTCACTTCTCCAGGCGGAAGAAAAAGATGAGACTTGGGCAAGACTTTACTGCTAGAAGAAGTACGAGCACAGACACCAGACCCGCTGACAAGACGTGAACTGCTGAGTCAAGTTGCTGGTTTGTACGACCAGTTGGCCTGACAACGCCATCAAAGCAAGAGGGGCTATCTTGGTCCGAAAGGGCATCCCAAGAGGCAAAACCAAAGTGAGCATGGTCAAGGACACCATGGGACCTTCCCCTGTCGGATGAGCTCCGCAAAGATGCAATTGGAATTTTTGAGGAGTACGTCCAGCTAAGAAAGTAATGTTCCCAAAGCTCTTACTCCACCAAAGGCAAACTGAACCAGTTGCTGTCACTTTTTCAGATGGCAGTGAAAGCTCCTATGGTGCTGTCCTCTACCTGCGGTGGGAACTGCAACAAACAATTAACAATTCGACTAGTGAGTCAAAAGTAAAAGGGACACGCACTAGACCAGAAGGGGGATGCAGTCAAAGCGGAACTTTGCCGGTGCAGTCTTTGCAAGCCGCCTGAAAAAGTACTTTTGAACAGCATACCCAGATCCAGATAAAAAGGTGGTACCATTTGTAGACAGTCAGACTGTTCTTGGAGCTATCCAGCGTGAGAGCTATGGATTTCAGACTTTCTTCGCTATAGAATTGGAGAGATCCAAGAGAGCACACAGCTTACAGGACTGGTGGTGGATCCTGGACCACTCAACATAGCCGACATTATCACTCGAGGAGCTGGGCCAAAGGAACTTGATGCCCATTTAGAGTGGCAGCAAGGGCCAGAGTTTCTATATCTTCAGAGAGCGAGTGGCCAATTATGTCGTCAAAAGATGTGTCTGTGACAGCTCGAGAGAGCATTAACAATATGGCAAAAAAGTCATTTGTGGCAGCACACACCAGAGCCAAGCGAAAATAAGTCTTCCAAGTCTGTGGGACGATTTCCTGCTGGTGCAGCTGTCCTAAACTTGGTGGATAGAGGCGCTTTAGTAGCCTAAGTGTCTAATCAAGACTGTTGCTTTATATGGAGAGCCGCCAAAAAGTTTAGATTGCAACAAAAGTCCATCAAGACCCCAAAGTGGAGAGGCGATTCCCACAAAAGGAGTTATCACCGCCACAGGACGTCAAGAGGCAATAAGAGACATCTATCTTGCTGCTCATGAGGGGGTGACGTTCCCAACTACCACTACGGACCGCTGGTTGTGTACAGAGAGCAGAGTCTGGGTTACTAGTCTGCGGTGGGAGAATCCATGGCTTCAGGGAGGATGGCGCTGCAGTCCCCTTCTGCCTTTCAAATGCATGGGTCTCTACTTTATTGGCACGGGAGGCGCACGATGAGGGTCATGAAGGTGTGGCTGCAACCCATGCTGAAAATGAGGAGGAAAGCCTGGGTCATCCAAGGAAGAAAAAATTTCCCAAAAAATAGTGGATAACTGCCTTTTCTGCAAAAAGTCAAGATGCAAGAAGGTGGCAAACAGGTGATGGCTGACTTACCTGCTGAAAGAGCCACACCTGCAGCTCCGTTCGAGTTCACTACAGTCGACCTCTTCGGACCGTACCGTTGTCAAAAGATGACATCAAGAAAACGGGTCTCAATGAAAGTGTGGGGTGTCGTCTTCAGCTGTATGGCCAGCAGGCAATTCATGCAGACCTGGTCAACAACAATGTCGACAGAGAGCTTTTGATGGCTTACCAACGCTTTACTGCAATTAGAGGGCACCCAAGAAAGATCTGGTCCGACCCGGGGACAAACTTCATCGGCGCCAAACCTGTCCTAAGAGATCTGTACCAGTTCCTGGATGCTCAGAATAGAACTTCAATAGAAGAATGTCGGCTCAAAAAGGTACAAAATGGGAGTGGACAATTCACTGCTGACTCACCTCACCGCAATGGGGCTGCTGAAGCCGCTGTTCGCATTCTCAAGAAGGCACTGCAGAGCCTGGGCAACAAACACTGGCCTTAGCTACAGCGAGCTTCAGACAACCACTACAAGTTTGCTGCAAACCTTGCCAACGAATGCCCAATAGATGCCAGGGTGCAGAGCCATGAAGAAAGCGTGCAGTATGTGTCACCACACACACTTTCTCCTGGGCCGAGCCTCTCCAAGCGGTGAGATCAGAACATTTAACTTTGCGAACTACCCTTACAAGACACTCAGAGAGATGCAGAACCAGGTCAACAAGTTCTGGAGGTCTTGGAGCCAGCTTTGCCGGCCCAACTTATTTCTGAGAAGTAAATGGAAACTTCATTATCGCAACGTTGCTGTCGGAGATATTGTCTGGTTTGTGTGACCAAAATGCAATGAGGGGCCAATTCAAGCTAGGACGGGTGGTGAGCGTTAATCCAGATGCTAAGGGCATTGTTCGAGACGTGAACGTCAAGTGGTCCAAAGCTCCTGCCTTCCTGTCACAACAACCCGCACTAAACCGGCCATCGGCCAAAGTCCTGAAAGAAGCTACGCAAACCACAGTCCTGCACAGAGATGTTCGACGCCTGGTGTGTCTTGCTACCAGTTTGAGGATCAAACTCGGAGCTGACCGGCAGTATGTAGGTGCTGATTTTACGATCTTTCCATCGTTCCGTGGGAAGATTGAGTGGAGGTGTGCTGACAAACTGCCTGGGAGCTCCTCAGTGGTGAAACTCCTCCTCCTTCAATCAGTGGTGAACCAGGTTGGAAAAAATCTTCCAGGCAATCTGGGCATGCCAGCACCTGGCTCTGCTGTTGTCTTTAGACCGCAAGTGAAAGGAGCATTTATAACACCACAAGACCAAGGAAACTTCATCTTTGTGATCAAGGTGACTGTGCAAGTCCAAGCCCTCCACAAAACTGTGAAAGACAGCCGGTAAGCGACATATTAGCCATGCGTTGCTAGACTGACTTAAGCAGTGCACTGCTAATGATACTCTGGAAAACACAGACTCTTAACTCTTAACTTGATAGGACTTTTGCAGTGGTATTTATAAACTTCAAATGTTGTTTTGTGGGGTATAAAGGAAAAGTAAGAGAGCCAATTCATTGTTGACAAAGAACTTGTTTGAAATGGTTAAAAGTAATTTAAACTTTGTAGAAATCTTAAGTAAACCAGTTCTTATTCAGAAACAAATGTATAGTTAAAAAAATTTTGGCTAAAAAATGTAAGATTTGTCTGCTTATAAACTACTGATTAGAAAATAAATGTAATTTTTTACTACTAAAAATATTTTGAATGTATTTGGCTAAAATGCAAATTTAGAGAAAATTACTGATTCTGCTCATGATTAGAAATGGTGGTTTCTATTTGGGAAACATGCTTAAAAGTGGAAACCTTGTGTTTTATGGTGGCAGAAATGTGTTTATCTGGGGTGAATGTGGATAATTTTGTGTATTTGATTGGGCTGTCAACTCATAGTAACTTGTATTTGTCATCTCTTTTTTGGTTTTTTCACCTGTTTACTGCCAACCAAAGAATGGTAAATAAAAGACAAACAACTGGTTCCAATGGCTGTGTATTGAGTGAAATCCAGTTAAAATCTTCATGTGGAGGGACTGGTCCTTTCAAGTGGGGAATTGCACAAGAAAGAGGTCAAAACTTGACAGTGTATTGCTGACACCCTACAATATAACCATGTCCATCTACAAACACAACGACATTACAAGGCAGTATTTAAATTAGCTAAGAGAATATTATGTTACCATTGTGTACTAAATTAAGTTAGGTTGATGAATCTGACCCTTTTTAAAAATTTTCACCTAAAATGACATACCCAAATCTAACTTCCTGTAGCTTAGGAACTGAAGCAAGGATATGCATACTTTTGATATCATTTGAAAGGGACACTTTGAAGTTTGTGGGAAATGTGAAATTAATGTAGGAGAATATAACACATTAGATCTGGTAAAGATAATATATTTCATCTTTAAAATGCAAGAGAAAGGACACAATGTATTTTTTCCAGTTTAGGCACAATTTAGATTAGCAGTGTATGTGCAAAGTTTTAGACTGATCCAATAAACAATTGTATTTCTGATCAAATGTGGTATCAAGTCTGCCCAAATGTTTCTATTGGTTTACTAATACATTCTCAAGTTCAAAACTGTGCACTATCCTCAAACAATAGCATGGTATTATTTCACTGTAATAGCTACTCTAAATTGGACAGTGCAATTAGATTAACAAGAATTTAAGCTTTCTGCACATATCAAATGTATTTATATAGCCCTTCTTACATCAGCTGATATCTCAAAGTGCTGTACAGAAACCCAGCCTAAACCCCAAACAGCATGCAATACAGGTGTAGAAGCACGGTGGCTAGGAAAAACTCCCTAGAAAGGCCAAACCTAGGAAGAAACCTAGAGAGGAACCAGGCTATGAGGGGTGGCCAGTCCTCTTCTGGCTGTGCCGGGTGGAGATTATAACAGAACATGGCCAAGATGTTCAAATGTTCATAAATGACCAGCATGGTCAAATAATAATAATCACAGTAGTTGTCGAGGGTGCAGCAAGTCAGCACCTCAGGAGTAAATGTCAGTTGGCTTTTCATAGCCGATCATTAAGAGTATCTCTACCGCTCCTGCGGTCTCTAGAGAGTTGAAAACAGCAGGTCTGGGACAGGTAGCACGTCCGGTGAACAGGTCAGGGTTCCATAGCCGCAGGCAGAACAGTTGAAACTGGAGCAGCAGCACGGCCAGGTGGACTGGGGACAGCAAGACGTCATCATGCCAGGTAGTCCTGAGGCATGGTCCTAGGGCTCAGGTCCTCCGAGAGAGAAAAGAAAGAGAAGAGAGAATTATAGAGAGCATACTTAAATTCACACAGGACACCGGATAAGGAGAAGAGAAGTACTCCAGATATAACAAACTGACCCTAGCCCCTCGACACATAAACTAATGCAGCATAAATACTGGAGGTGAGACAGGAGGGGTCAGAGACACTGTGGCCCCATCCGATGATACCCCCGGACAGGGCCAAACAGGAAGGATATAACCCCACCCACTTTGCCAAAGCACAGCCCCCACACCACTAGAGGGATATCTTCAACCACCATTTACCATCCTGAGACAAGGCCGAGTATAGACCACAAAGATCTCCGCCACGGCACAACCCAAGGGGGGCGCCAATCCAGACAGGAAGATCATGTCAGTGACTCAACCCACTCAAGTGACGCACCCCTCCTAGGGACGGCATATCAGATATGTCTATGTCCTGGGAAATGTTCTTGTTACTTACAACCTCATGCTAATCACATTAGCGCACATTCGGTCAACCACCCCACGGGAGGGACACCGATTCTGTAGAGGTTGATAATCCTGTCTCTGAATAAAGTGTTAGACATCCGAAGGGGTTTTGTAACTTCATGGTATTTTATTTTATTTTATCAATCTAGAACAAACAGTCAATTTTCATACTTTGATCTGGTTTCATCCAAATATCCAAATAACATGATTTCTGACTGTTCATGACATTTAAAATGTATATGTGGTACTGACTCATAAATCAATGAGAGATAGACATTTTTTTCTTCTATTTTTTAAGTTATGATAACAAATTCACTTTCGTTCCCAGCATGTTGCTGCAGGTTGATGTTTTGGATATGTTTTTAATATCTGTCTTTTTGCATGTACATTGACTGAATGATTCATCTTCAACTACACAAAGATAAATAACATATATTTTTCTAAACTAATCCAATATTTCGTTCGTTTTTTTGCACCCGTTACTGAAATGCTTGTTCCAGTTTAAATGCCTTATGTGGTCTCCTACCACCGATCTTAACCATGTCAGTCATTATAAATGCAAGTTGCAGGTCAATGTCAACTGTTGGATCTCCTAACTCTGGCTGGAGTCCAATAAGAATTACACATCACTTTCCATGCGACTTGCTTGTAGGGTTGTAAAATGCTGGTAAATTTTCCAGGAATCRCGGCTGGAAGATTGATGGAAATCATTCAACAATGTATTTGGGGAAATCTGGGAAAGTTACTGAATTTTTACAAGCCTCATGTGTCCTGTAAACCACGAGTTTCAGGCCACTGTATTAGGGTAAAGCTAGGTCTCAGAGTCTCAGAGATCTATAATTTAAGGTCATTAAGAGTTGAATTATAATGATCACAGTCGCCTAGGGACTCACTTGGCGAAGGCCACAGGATAAAATTTGAACTATTTCAACAACCATCTGTCTGTCACTAACAAATACAGTCATGGGTGGTAACTTTACAATTCACTTGAAAAGGCAAGGCAGAAATAATATTGGAGCTCTGTTTTAGTGGTGGCACTACTCAAAATGTTCAAGCTGATACAACTCAAYTCTGCACCCCCTAGGCTGACAGTGACTATTGGTTTGAGTAATGACTACAAAATCACTTTAAGTAACTGTACTATTAACTGTACTATTAATTGCAACAGGTTTCCTTAAAAGTTTTGAGTAATGACTTTTTGACCTCCTCCTTTTCCGCAGCTACCAGTGATCTGGGTCAACAGCATTTATGTAACAGCATAGCTCAGTTGGTAGAGCATGGCGCTTGCAACGCCAGAGTTGTGGGTTCATTCCCCACGGGGGGACCAGGATGAATATGTATGAACTTTCCAATTTGTAAGTCGCTCTGGATAAGAGCGTCTGCTAAATGACTTAAATGTAAATGTCCCTCTCCTCGCCCCTACCCGGGCTTGAACCAGGGACCCTCTGCACACATCAACAACAGTCACCCACAGAGCATCGTTACCCATCGCGCCACAAAAGCTGCAGCCTTTGCAGAGCAAACGGAACAACTACTTCAGGTCTCAGAGCGAGTGACGTCACCCGATTGAAACGCTATTAACGAGCGCCACTGCTGACTAGCTAGCCATTTCACATCGGTTACAACAGCAAATTGGGTTTTACAATGTTGGGACACAGGCACCATCCCTAAGGCACCCTATAGTGCACTACATTGGGCCCTGGTCAAAAATAGGGTGCTATTAGGGACAGGCACAGAGGTAGCCAGTTATCTCCCAGCTCAACCTGGTCTCAGAACATTTTGTATTATTCTGTAAGTAAATCTGAGACACTCCATTTAATATTATATGTTACGTTTCATATGGTATGTATTAATTTGTGGATGTCCATTGCCCATTTTGTATGATATGTTATGAATTTGCAAAAGCGTACAATATGAAACTAATTTGCAAAGTGTACAATATTTTTTCAAAACGGATGATATGTGGCAAATTCTAGCTAGGGGCTAACGTTAGCTAGGCAAGAGGTTAGGGTTAGTGGTTAGAGCTAAGGTTAAGTTTAGAAGTTAGGTTAAAAGGTTACAGTTAGGGGAAGGGTTCGCTAAAAGGGTTAAGGTTAGGGTTAGATGAAGGMTTAGRTAAAAGGGTTAGGGGAAAGGTTAGCTAACATGCTAAGTATTTAAGATGCTAAGTAGTTACCAGGTAGCTAAAAAGTAGTAAGTAGTTGAAAAATTGCTAATTAGCTAAAGTTGTCCATGATCAGTTTCGAACTCACAACATTTGGGTTGRMAGACTTTCTCGTTATATGCCAGCCCATACACKCTGACCAACCACCCTCCTTTCATTTTTGCCTTAAGTAACCATCTGTCTTATGTAACCATACCAAACGCAACACATCATACTAAATTGAGTATCTCGGATTTATGGACAGAATAATACAAAATGCTCTGAGACGTGGTTGCCCAGCTAACCCCTGTTGCGCTGATGCCAATACCTGATGACGAAGCCCCTAATGGGCAGCTCTTGTCTGCAAATAAGCCCCTTCCATCTGTGTTACTGGTGGTTTCAGCAGCAAGCCTGCAAACATTCACTTTGCCTTATCTATTAGCTTCTTCTCTTAGCATTTATTATGTGAATCTCCCACTCTCCCTAGACGTTGTGCCTGTGTGTGTGTGTGTCTTGAGTTATTCTTCTCAGTTAAGGAGGCGTTATCTTGATAATAATGAGACCAATTAGAGATTTTTTTTTGCCAGACAGTTAAAAATAGAGTGGTTCCGAATTTGGAACACTGGTGCAGCTCAGGAAGTCTAGACCTGGAGGGAAGATTTAGAAATTCTTCCAGATTGTTCTGGAACTGAACTGTGCCCCAGGATGGGTGAGAGAAAATCAGACTCCGAGGCACTGTTAGTTATATTCTCACCTCAGTAACACATCTGGCATCACTGGGCTGGGCTTGTGGAGGTGTCTGCAGTCACTCAGCGGTAATTGCTAATGGTAATTACCAACCTTTCCCATGAATCAGGAGACATATTTAAATAAATGACTGGTAAGGTTGGCCGGTTGGCCAGGCAATGTCCCCCCCTCCCACACATCAGACCACCACCACACAATCCCTCTCCTTTAGCTAATACCACCGGAGGTGCCCTGCCTGCCTACAGCTCAGATGGTCTGCAGGTTGGAGCTGTATTATGTCCAACGGCTGGTCCATTACCCCAACGCACTACAGGGATCTGTGTGACTCTCTGGTGTGCGTGTGTGTTGGCATGTGTGTTTGTGTGTGTGAGAGATATGGCTAATCTGATCCCTCRGGCCCTAGCGATCTCTCTCCCTCATTTGCCGCACAGCCCCAGGTGTGTGCTATAGCCTCCAGCCCCATTAATAACTCCTAAGGAGGCCTGTATGTGTCTGTGTTGTCATTTCCGAAGCCACCCTATTCCCTACAAAGTGCTCCGGTCAAAAGTAGTGCACTTTGTAGAGAAWAGGGTGCCATTTGCGATGCACCCRGTGTCTCTGCTCTCTGGTTGTCCTCCAGTAATTGGGTAGCTACTTGCTCTACTCTGTTCTGTTGTCCACACAGCTCAGCTCCATCTGGTGTGGCTGAAGTCTCTGATCTGCATGACCACTTCCCAGTGTCCCCACTCCCCTCGGCCTCTGGCACCATGCCCCCGGCCACCTGCACAAAAAAAGCAGGGAGACAAAATGGCTGAACTGAAACGGCTGCAACATGTTCATATCACAATCCCCCCCCTGCGATGGAGGTAGCTAGTTGACTGAGGATTTGAGAGGTTGATTCTATAAAAATGTATGTAGATACAGGGGTACAAGGATACATGCCGAGCCATATATCAAGAGAGTTCGGACAGGTTTTAGAACGGACGCCATGTTAGRGCCTTTATTCTAGAAAAARTGGAGATGTAACAATACAAGAGAGGGTATGAAAGGATCCACTGTAAACAAGCAAAACAGAGCAGTGAATTTAACAGACGTTTTTTATTGATTCGTTTTCGGCATAATGTGTATCCAAGTCGATACTGTGTTGCTGTGTCAACAAATTGCATATCTGCTTTCACTGGACATCCTCATAGGTTTAGAAAAATAGATGTGGAAGCTTATCCCTTAGCAATGGCKATTTTTTATTTTATTTTTATTTAACCTTTATTTAACTAGGCAAGTCAGTTAGGAATKAATTGTTATTTACAATGACGGCCTACCAAAAGGCAAAAGACCTCCTGCGGGGACGGGGACTGGGATTAAAAATGTAAAAGAAATCAAATATAAATATAGGACAAAACACAAATCACGACAAGAGAGACAACACAACACTACATAAAGAGAGACCTAAAGACAACGACATAGCAAGGCAGCAACACATGACAACACAGAATGGTAGCAACACAATATGACAACAACATGGTAGCAACACAACATGGTAGCACCACAAAACATGGTAAAAATATTATTAGGCACAGACAATAGCACAAAGGGCAAGAGGGTAGAGGCAACAATACATCACGCAAAGCAGCCACAACTGTCAGTAAGAGTGTCCATGATTGAGTCTTTGAATGAAGAGATTGAGATAAAACTGTCCAGTTTGAATGTTTGTTGCAGCTCGTTCCAGTTGCTAGCTTTGGGGAAATTTAACAGATTGTGACTTGCAGAACGGGTGTTGTATGTGGAGGATGAGGTCTGCGGTAGATATCTCAGATAGAAGAGTGTGAGGCCTAAGAGGGTTTTATAAATAAGCATCAACCAGTGGGTCTTGCGACGGGTATACAGAGATGACCAGTTTATAGAGGAGTATAGAGTGCAGTGATGTGTCCTATAAGGAGCATTGGTGGCAAATCTGATGGCTGAATGGTAAAGAACATCTAGCAGCTCGAGAGCACCCTTACCTGCCGATCTATAAATTATGTCTCCGTAATCTAGCATGGATATAGGATGGTCATCTGAATCAGGGTTAGTTTTGCAGCTGGGGTGAAAGAAGAGTGATTACGATAGAGGAAACCAAGTCTAGATTTAACTACAGCCTGCAGCTTTGATATGTGCTGAGAGAAGGACAGTGTACTGTCTAGCCATACTCCCAAGTACTTGTATGAGGTGACAACCTCAAGCTCTAAACCCTCAGAGGTAGTAAGCACACCTGTGGGGAGAGGGGCATTCTTCTTACCAAACCACATGGCCTTTGTTTGTTTCTCCAAACACCCGGCAAGAGGAAGCGACGCAGGTACAGAGGACAAAGAGTCAGATGCCTGGTCAGGACCCGAAAAAGGCGAGTGGGAAAGCTGCCGTTACCATCAATACTACTCGCCAACGTGCAATCATTGGACAATAAACTAGACAAGGTACGATCACGAATATCCTACCAACGGGACATCAAAAACTGTAATATCCTATGTTTCACGGAATCGTGGCTGAATGACGACATGGATATTCAGCTAGCGGGATACACGCTGCACCGGCAAGATGAAACAGCACACTCCGATAAGACGAGGGGGGGGGGGGGCGTCCACTTTTCGTGGATGTTTATTTACCACCACAGACAGATGCTGGCACTAAGACCGCACTCAGTCAGCTGTATAAGGAAATAAGCAAACAGGAAACCACTCACACTAGAGGCGGTGCTCCTAGTGGCCGGAGACTTTAATGCAGGGAAACTTAAATCTGTTCTACCAAATTTCCATCAACATGTTAAATGTGTAACCAGAGGGAACAAAAAATCTAGATCACCTGTACTCCACACACAGAGATGCGTACAGAGCTCTCCCTTGCCCTCCATTTGGTAAATCTGACCACAACTCTATCCTCCTGATTCCTGCTTACYAGCAAAAATTTAAGCAGGAAGCACCAGTGACTCGGTCTATAAAAAAGTGGTCAGATGAAGCAAAACTACAGGACTGTTTTTCTATCACAGACTGGAACATGTTCKGGGATTCTTCCGGCATTGAGGAGTACACCACATCAGTCACTGGCTTTATCAATAAGTGCATCAAGGACGTCGTCCCCACAGTGACTGTACGTACATACTCCAACCAGAAGCCATGGATTACAGGCAACATTCGCACTGAGCTAAATGGTAGAGCTGCTACTTTCAAGGTTCGGGACTCTAACCCGGAAGATTACAAGAAATCCTGCTATGCCCTGCGACGAACCATCAAACAGGCAAAGCGTCAATACAGGGCTAAGATTGAATCACCGGCTCTGATGCTTGTCTTATGTGGCAGGGCTTGCAAACTACTACAGACTACAAAGGGAAGCACAGCCGCCAGCTSCCCAGTGACACGAGCCTACCAGACGAGCTGAACCACTTCTATGCTCGCTTCGAGGCAAGCAGCACTGAGGCATGCATGAGAGTATCAGCTGTTCCGGACGACTGTGTGATCACGCTCTCCGTAGCCGACAATTACCCTAAGRACAAAGCCAAGAAAACGCGGGAGTGGCTTCAGGACAAGTCTCTGAATGTCCTTGAGTCGACCGGCCAGAGCACGAACTTGAACCCGATCGAACATCTCTTGAGAGACGTGAAAATAGCTTTGCAGCAACGCTCCCCATCCAACCTGACAGAGATTGACAGGATATGCAGAGAATAATGGGAGAAACTCCCCAAATACAGGTGTGCCAAGTGTGTAGAGTCAAACCCAAGAAGACTCGAGGCTGTAATTCCTGCCAAAGGTGCTTCAACAAAGTACTGAGGAAAACTATGCCACTCAGGAACATTCAATGTCATCTTGGTAAGCAACTCCAGTGTATACTTGGRCTTGTATTTTAGGTTATTGTACTGCTGAAAGGTGAATTTTTCTCTCAGCGTCTGTTGGAAAGCAGGCTGAACCAGGTTTTGTTCTAGGATCTTGCCTGTGTTTAGCTCTATTCCGTTTGTTTTTATCCCTCCCAAAAACCCAGTAGTCCTTGCTGATGACAAACATACCTATAAATTAATGCAGCCATCACCACGCTTGAAAATATGAAGAGTGGTACTCAGTGTTGTGTTGTGTTGGATTTGCCCCAAACATAAAACTTTCGCAACCGTAMGGCTCTCCAGAGGGTGGTGCGGTCTGCCCAACGCATCACCGGGGGCAAACTAACTGCACTCCAGGACACCGACAGCACCAATGTCACAGGAAGGTRAAAAAGATAATCAAGGACAACAACCACCCGAGCCACTGCCTGTTCACCCCGCTATCATCCAGAATGAAAGGTCAGTACAGGTGCATCAAAGCTGGGACCGAGAGACAGAAGCTATTTTTCCATCTCAAGGCTATCAGACTGTTAAATAGCACGTTAGAGGCTGCTGTCCTATATATATATACTTGAAATCACTGACCACATTAATAATGGAACACTAGTCACTTTAATAATGTTTACATATTTTGTATTACTCATCTCATATGCATACAGTACCAGACAAAACGTTGGACACACCTACTCATTAAAGTTATTATTATTAATTGTTTTACTATTTTCTACATTGTAGAATTATAGTGAAGACATCAAAACTATGAAATAACACATATGGAATCATGTAGTAACCAAAAAGTGTTCAACAATCAAAATATGTTTTATATTTTAGGTTCTTCAAAGTATTCACCCCTTGGCTTGATGACAACTTTGCACATTCTCGCAACCAGCAAGTTCTGGAATGCTTTTCCAAACAGTCTTGAAGGAGTTCCCACATATGTTGAGCACTTGTTGGCTGCTTTTCCAACTCATCCCAAACCATCTCAATTGAGTTGAGGTAGGGTGATTGTGGAGGCRAGATCATCTTATGCAGCACTCRATCTCTCTCCRTCTTGGTCAAATAMCCCTTACACAGCCTGGAGGTGTGTTGGGTCATTGTCCTGTTGAAAAACAAATGCTAGTCCCTCTAAGCACAAAACAGATGGGATGGCGTATTCCTGCAGAATGCTGTGGTAGCCATGCTGGTTACYTGTGCCTTGAATTCTAAACAAATTACTGACAGTGTTACCAACAAAGCACCCCCACACCATCACACCTCCTCCTCCATGCTTCACGGTGGCAACCACACATGCATTGATCATCCGTTCACCGACTCTCCGTCTCAGAAAGACACAGCGGTTGGAAACAAAAAATCGCAAAGTTGGACTCGTCACCAAAAACACTCACAAACTTTTACAGATGCACAATCGAGAGCAATCTGTCGGGCTGTATCACTGCCTGATACGGCAACTGCTCCGCCCACAACCGTAAGTCTCTCCAGAGGGCAGTGAGGTCTGCACAACACATCACCGGGGGCAAACTACCTGCCCTCCAGGACACCTACAACACCCGATGTCACAGGAAGGCCAAAAAGATTATCAAGGACAACAACCACTCGAGCCACTGCCTGTTCACCCCGCTATCATCCAGAAGGCGAGGTCAGTACAGGTGCATCAAAGCTGGGACCGAGAGACTGAAAAACAGCTTCTATCTCAAGGCCATCAGACTGTTAAACAGCCATCACTAACATTAAGTGGCCGCTGCCAACATACTGACTCAAATCTCTAGCCACTTTAATTAATAAAAAATTGGATGTAATAAATGTATCACTAGCCACTTTAAACAATGCCACTTAAT
Source organism: Salvelinus sp. IW2-2015 (assembly GCF_002910315.2). Lineage (NCBI taxonomy): Eukaryota > Metazoa > Chordata > Actinopteri > Salmoniformes > Salmonidae > Salvelinus > Salvelinus sp. IW2-2015. The sequence goes on along the minus strand of NC_036854.1, from coordinate 46,894,507 downwards.
ATAATGTTCACATACCCTACATTACTCATCTCATATGTATAAACTGTACTCTATACCATCTACTGCATCTTGCCTATGCCMTTCGGCCATCGCTCATCCATYTATTTTTATGTACATATTCTTTTTCATTCCTTTACACTTGTGTGTATAAGGTAGTTGTTGTGAAATTGTTGGATTACTTGTTAGATATTACTGCACGGTCGGAACTAGAAGCACAAGCATTTRGCTACGCTCGCATTAACATCTGCTAACCATGTGTATGTGACCAATAAGATTTGATTTGACTGTAATTTATCTCTGCTTATTTGAGCTCTTCTTGCCATATCATGGACTTGGTCTTTCACTAGTTTAATTCCTTCCACATATTACTTTTAACAAGGCACACCTGTTAATTGAAATGCATTCCAGGTGACTAGCTCAGGAAGCTGGTTGAGAGAATGCCAAGGGGTGGCTACTTTGAAGAATATAAAATATGGCCACTTAACCCGGAAGCCAGCCGCACCAATGTGTCGGAGGAAACACCGTACACCTGGCGACTGTGTCAGCGTYCACTGCATCTGGCCCCCCACAGGAGTCACTAGTGCGCAATGGGACATCCCTGCCAGCCAAACCCTCCCCTAACCCGGACCAATTGTGCACCGCCCWATGGGTCTCCCGATCTCAGCTGGCTGCGAACCCAGAATCTCTAGTGGCACAGCTAGCGATGCAGTGCCTTAGACCACTGCGCCACTCGGGAGGCACAAATTGTAATTATTAACTTCACCATGATATTCAATGTCTGCTTTTTATTTTATTTWAAAAAATCTACCAATAGGTGCCCTTCTTTGCGAGGCATTGGAAAACCTCCCTGGTCTTTGTGGTTGAATCTGTGTTTGAAATCCACTGCTCGACTGAGGGACCTTTCAGGTAATTGTATGTGTGGGGTACGGAGACGAGGTAGTCTTTAAAAATATCATGTTAAACATTATTATTGCACACAGAGTCCATGCAACTTATTATGTGACTTGTTAAGCACATMATTTATGATTGCCATAACAAAGGGGTTGAATACTTYTTGACTCCTGACCTTTCAGATTTTCATTTTTAATACATTGAAAAAAAATGTCTAAACACATAGTTCCATTTTATTATTGTGTATTTTGTYTAGGCCAATGACACAACAACTACATTMAATCCATTTTAAATTCAGCCTGTAACACAWCAAAATGTGTAAAAAGTCAAGGGSRGTGAATTCTTTCTAAAGGCTCTGTATCTCAGCCACAGAATGTATTTTCTAAATGTTTAATCCATCGCCTGATGCATGCTAATGTAATTGCTTTTTGATGAACTGTACTGGTGGATAAAAAAAAGAGAGAGCATGGCTGTTGTTGTTGTGCCTGTTGTCAAATTACTGTCTGATAATATTTTTCAATGTTGATCTCTAGTTTTGAATATTTCCTTCCTTTTTGGTGAATAAGGAAGGTTTTACCCTGAAATCGACACGAAATGTTGTTTTCATAATTCAGTTTGATAGACTGCTACAGCTGTAAAATGCTTTTTCTACCCTACGGTTGGAACATTCCCAAKGTGACTCAGGTAAAATAACTTTTGCTCTCGCGTCATTCCTCTCTCCAKATACTCATTGGGTAAGTCAAAACGTCTCCAAAAATCCTCTCTCTTTGTTCCAAGGTTAGAAATCTAAATTRGAAATATTTTGTATTCATAAATGAACCGGAAATGTATGTAGCCAGCTCTTGACAAAAAACAGTAATCATAACTAAAAACCATTTGGAAACGCTAAAGAGTTAATGTTAGTTTGGTGACTGTTGGACTGACAGGGCGAGAGGGTGGCTTGCTAAAAACCTGTCAACCCAACTTGTGTGGTGATATGAAAATGCATTTGCTGTGATGACAAACTTCACTTTTATATGGAATAATTCAGCCTCACAAAACACAATGTAGAGCGCATGGCTCTATGAAGCCAACAGGCTGATGTCAGAGTTTTTTGAGTAGGAAGCTAGGAAGCTGTTAGCATTTACCCAAGCACAAGACAGCGGCAGGTGAGATGTAGAGAGGCATGCGCTGCAGGTGGGATGCCCTGGCAGCTAGCCCTACGCAGGGGCCTGTCTCCGGCTCAGCCTGGCTCTCAGGGAGGCTGTCTGTCTGTCTTTGTGAAGGGAAGGGGAGAGACAGCAGGAGGAGAGAGACTACAACCAGGCGCAGAAGACCATCCAACGTTAAGTTAATAGATTGGCCCTCCTCTGGCCCTATGAGCAAATGGAGTGAGAGAGGGGAGAGAGAGGGAGAGAGAAAAAGAGGGAGTGAAAGAGAGAGGGAGAAAAAAAAGGAGAGTCCGACAGCCAGACAGACAGCCAGACAGACAGCCAGACAGACAGCCAGACAGACAGACAGACAGACAGACAGACATACAGACATTTATCACCCTTAGTGACAAATGTAAATGACTTTGACCCTGTTGGAATAAAGTTATATACTGCACAGCAAATTCTGTAGTGTTCATTTGTTTTTATTAACACTGAGAGTGTTAAATCAACACTGAAAATGTTGAGTCTGTGGACCCATATCGGAACAGTTTTAAATGAACACACTACTTAGTGTAAAGCCTTATTAAATGTACTTTCCAGAGTGCCTTGCCTTTCATACTCTATTGCAGGTGATTTKTTAGTTTCAATAACTATGTTTGTGCATGTACATTGATTGAATAATATTATGCTACACAAAGATAAATAACATAAATTATATTCTAAACTAATCCAATTAGTTAGTTCGATTTTTTGCAACCATTACTGAAATGTTTGCTCCAGTTTAAGTACTTTAGGAAGTCTCTTTACAATATTCTTAACTCTGGCTCTTATCTTGAATGCAGGTTGCAGGTAAATACAAATGTTGGATATCCTAACTCTTGCTGGATTCCAATAGGAATTACACATACATTTGCAAGCCAGTATYATGTGACTTGCAGGTATGGWTGCTAAATTCTGCTAACGTTCCCAAAATTCCCAGTTTTTCCAGAAATTGTATTTGTAATTTTCCTGGAAACAGCAAGGAAATCCAAAATCCTTCTACCAGGATTTTGGGAAAATCTGGGAGTTTTAGGAAAGTCACTGGAATTTTGCAACCCCACTTGCTGGCCTGACGTGGCTTGAGGTATGAACTAGTGATGGGAAACCGAGGCTTTCTGAAGGAAATATGATAATGATCGGCGTGGTTGTGGTTCAAAGTGATGTGTATGAGTTTCATGCCCCTGTATTAGGGTAAAACTAGGCCATCAAAATAAGGCCATATCAAAATAAGGCCTTATTGTCACGCCCTGACCTTAGAGAGCTTATTATGTCTCTGTTTTGGTTTGGTCAGGGTGTGATTTGGGTGGGCATTCTATGTTCTGTTTTCTATGTTTTGTATTTCTTTGTTTTGGCCGGGTATGGTTCTCAATCAGGGACAGCTGACTATCGTTGTCTCTGATTGGGAACCATACTTAGGTAGCTTTTCCCCACCGATGCTTTGTGGGTAGTTATTTTCTGTTTTGTGTTTCTGCACCTGACAGGACTGTTTCGMTTTCGTTCATTRTCTTTGTTATTTTTGTTATAGTGTTCAGTTTAAATAAAAAGCATGAACATTTACCACGCTGCGCTTTGGTCCGATTATTCCTCATCCGACCTCGACACCCGTTACACTTATGAAATACATATGATATTGTGTTAACAATTATAACTAAGCTAAGGATGTTACTTGGTAAAGTCCATAGGACTGAAAATAGATGAATGCAACAACCATATCTATGTCACTAAATAATACCGGCATGGGTGGTAACTCTACAATTTACTCACAAGGCAAGTTACTCTGCGAAATATTTGAGCAAGGCTTTACACTAAGCTGTGTGTTAATTTAACACTGTCCCATTGTCTACATGGGTCCACAGGCTCAACACTTTTAGTGTTGATTTAACACTTTCAGTGAAATTGTTTTTAGATTTTTTTACTGGAGAATTTGCTGTGTATATTTCTTTCTTAAAAGCTTCTGAAGATAGCTAACTTTAAAACACCAGCTATTCAAATAGATCAGAGGGGTATCRTACAAAGCAAGCTAGATCTACTCAGTGTTTTCTAAAGCTAACCAGCRTCAGTTAGCTTCACATTCCAGCTCAGGCTTCATCCGTACTACGAGGGTGGAAAACCGAACTCTTCATTGAGACAATGCTGAAACATCAATCTATGGGRGAGACAGTGCCACATTTGTGACAAAATCTAAATGAAAGAAAAGTTATCTTGCAAATTTAGCAGGCTATGGCGTGAAATAGGGTTTTAGAAGTGCCATCTTTATTTTATTACTTATCGTTAATGTCATCTTTGGTGTGCTTATCAACGCACAAGCACCTTTTTCCCACTCCTATTTATTAAGTCATACAAAAGTGTTACATTGTCTAACACTTTAAGACAGTTTAAAATGCATTTTGTTTTTATTAAATGGGTAATGTGATATATTTTAAAATGACTATTTTTTCAACACACTTTCTTTTATGCAAATATTGAATCAGTRGTCTTCCTCAAATGAAGGGGATGTTTACACAATCTTTGCAAGAGGGAGGGAATCTGATTTCATTGGTCCTCACCTCGCAGGCCTCAACTTGCTCAGTCAGTTGATTCAGGGTAAGTGGTTAGCCGTGATTTAGCCTGCCCRGGAACAGGTTAGTTCTGAAGGATTCGTAGGCATAGAAATTTACCTGGCTAAAAAGGTGAGCCATTTTCGCATGCCTGGTTATCCCTAGTTGAACTCAGAGTTGACCAAAGTTACCTCGCTAACTCCTTAAACCTGCTTCGTAGGATACCCCTCAAGACTTTATAGACATGCAGAATATACAGTAAACAATTATAGTACATACACTTTATCTATAGCAGATGACTATTGTAACTTTCTAAGTTCAGATTTAGTTTCACAATATTAWAAACTTTGGCAACAGGTAATAGACATATGGACCGCAACAGCAGGCTCAACTTAACTTAGTAAAACACATGCAAATAGATGTGTTTTGTGACAGAATCATATGGTCCTTATTGCAAACATATTGTCATTAGCCACCCTCTCCCCAAGTCAAATTAAAAACGGATTTGAATCAGTGACACTTCCAGATAGATAAAGAGACAGCAGGGCGAGCAGAGCAGAGGGAGAAAAAGAACAGCAAGAGTTTTAATTGGTCTTGTCTTTCAGTCAATGTGCATATAGTTGAGTAGAGGAGATGAGAGTCTAACAGTAACTTTTTCAAGTGTAACAGAAATCTCAGMAGCAATTTAGCCCTAGACCCCTGAGAAGTGAAATATGAGGAAAACAAGGTAATTTCAGAGAGTTTTGAAAAGTAATTCATCTTTATTTGGGGTGCCATATGCGTCAGGGATGCAATAAAGTGTAGGTTTTAGAGATGAGCGGGTTGCTCTAATCAAAGGAATATACAGGCCGCTAGCTGGAGTCCCCTCAGACGTTTCATTAGTCATCGAGAAAGAGATCAACAAGAAAAGAGAAAGTGAGGACTATGTACTGTAAATGAAATAGAATAGGAATCGTAGACTCAGAATAATGGTATTGTTATTGTCAGGAGAGGACTATGTACAGTACATTGGGTAGATGGTTGATCATGGTATTGTTATTAACAGAGAGTAAATCATTTATTGTCCAAGGCATTTCAAATTAGAACTGAATTGGTATTAGTGTTATAGACATTATGGCATTCTGTTGTCATCCCTTTTTTGAGAGTGACAGTTTCACCTCTATTGTATTAGTAGATCATTGTTTAACAGCGCATGTGACTACCATTAGTGCTGTCTTGTGTTTGCCGTATGAAGGTTGCTGGTTACACCCTGTAACTGTGTGAATCTTACACGGTGAATGAGTTAGTGATGCTCCATTAAACCGTGGTACCGTTGAGCACCCTTGGGCCATTTTACAGTGTCATGACGTGTCTTAATTTAATGCCTAATGATCTTATCTGGTTATGGGGTAACAAACTGAGTTCTATCTATATAACCACTACCTCTTACAATTACACCTAGCATCGTTTCATTACACTGAAGAGCATTGTCTCTGATATGTGTTATACTGCACATACATGCAGATCTAGTTGTTTTTAGGCCTAGTCATTCATTTTTTTTACCCTTTTTTCACCCAATGTCATGGTATCCAATTGGTAGTTACAGTCTTGTCTCATCGCTGCAACTCCCGCACGGACTCGGGAGAGGCGAAGGTCGAGAGCCGTGCGTCCTGTGAAACACAACCCAACCCTGCTTCTTGACACAATGCCCGTTTAACTCAGAAGCCAGCCACACCAATGTGTCAGAGGAAACACTGTACGTACACCTGGAAACCGTGTCAGAGTGCATGCCCCTGACCCGCCACAGGAGTCGCTAGAGCACGATGGGACAAGGACACCCCTGCCGGCCAAACCCTCCCCTAACCCGGATGACGCTGAGCAATTTTGCGCCGCCCCACGGGTCTCCCGGTCGCGACGGAGCCTGGACTCMAACCAGGATCTCTAGTGACACAGATAGCACTGCGATGCAGTGCTTTAGAACATTGCACCACTTGGGAGGCCCGGGCCTAGTTATTTGTATACTGTATATGACAGACTTCACTGTGCTAGCTTAGCATTTTAGCTTCCTTCACGGTACCTGTCCTGTACCATGGCTCAAACTAGTGACCTTCTGCTTTGCAAACACATGTGACCGCCCGCTTGATAATGTTCTAGCCAGTTGTGCAACCGAAATGCTAGCAATTTGGCAATGCAAGTGGAGACATTTCAACTGGTGGAGAGAGCTTACTGGTACAATCTTAACTTCATTACATATGCAGTGTGCCAATGTTCTTTATGTATGTACTGTAACGGCTGTCAATGTCGTTCTCCTCCTCAGACGAGGAGGAGCATGGATCGGACCAAGATGCGGATTGGTAAGTATTCATGATTTAATGGCAAACCAACAAACACTACAAATTAACAAAACAACAAACGTGACTAACCTGAAACAGTCCTGTGTGGCCCAAACGCTGACACAGGAACAAACACCCACAAAACACAAGTGAAACCCAGGCTGCCTTAGTATGATTCTCAATCAGGGCCAACGAAAACCCACCCTATGATCATTCTAGTGATAATGTATAATTTATCATGTATAACAAGAATGAAACAACATTTTTTTACCCACTGTCTCTTTTGAGCCTTATGTTCCAAAATTTGGAATTTTATTATTTTACATTGGATACAATTACAGATTCGGGACTACAAAATGGCATATCYTGCATTGTAGTTGGAGGAAACATGTTGATAAACCTAGAATCCTATTTATGAGAAAAGAGCKTTCAAACATTTTGCTGTGATTTTCACACTTGCTCTARATTAKTCCTTCYGAAACATGTATTAGAAAAGGAATAGTTTCACCAAATTGCAAAAAGGATTCTCTGAACATTTTCTCACCAAGTTACCCATTAGTRGAACCATTTACAGTATTACATTGCACAGTGTTGTATAACAAAGAAAACCTTTCACATTGAACAACTACAGTGATGTTCTTTGTTTAAGCCCATTTAGCATCATTCATACCCTTTAAAGCCTTAGACCCACCCATCTCTTAAAGAATTCTAGATCTAGGTCTACAGTGTATCATACGATTCTTTGAGTAACTTTGATACAGGTCATGTTATGATATGAATAAAGGAATCTAGCCTGAGAGCATATTTCTGTCCTGCCCTTTGGAATAGGACATGCAATGCCCATGGCCTTTTCATTACTAAAGTCCTGACCTTCTCAAAAATATACAGTACCAGTCAAAAGTTTAGACACGCCCACTCATTCAAGGGTTTTTCTTTATGTTTACTGTTTTCTACATTGTAGAATAATAGTGAAGATATCAAAACTATGAAATAACACATGGAATCATGTAGTAACCAAAAAAGTGTTAAACAAATCAAAATKTATTTMAMATTTGAGATTCTTCAAAGTAGCCACCCTTTGCCTTGATGACAGCTTTTCACAATCTTTGCATTCTCTCAACCAGCTTCATGAGGTAGTCACCTGGAATGCAATTAAATTAACAYATGTGCTTTGTTAAAAGTTAATTTGTGGCAGTTCTTTCCTTCTTAATGCGTTTGAGCCAATCAGTTGTGTTGTGACAAGGTAGGGGTGGTATACAGAAGATAGCCCTATTTGGTAAAAGACCAAGTRKATATTATYMCAAGAAAAGCTCAAATTAGCAAAGAGAAACAACAGTACATCATTACTTTAAGACATGAAGGTCAGTCAGTCCGGAGAATTTCATGAACTTTGAAAGTTTCTTCAAGTGCAGTCGCAAAAACCATCAAGCGATATGATGAAACTGGCTCTCATGAGGATTTCCAAATGAAAGGAAGACCCAGAATTACCTCTGCTGCAGAGGATAAGCTAGACATACCAGCCTTACCAGAAATTGCAGCCCAAATAAATTATTCTATAAGAACTCAGGATAAGACCCAGATGCAGACAGCTAGAGTCACAGATGTTTATTGACCGAACAAGGGGCAGGCAAAAGACATGTCAAAGGCAGGSAGAGGTCCGTAATCTAGGGCATAGTCAATAAGTTACAGAACAGCAGGCAGGCTTGGGGTCAGGACAGGCAGAGGTTCATAGACGGGTCAGAGTCAGGCAGGTACAAAATGGCAGGCAGGCTCAGCGTCAGGGCAGGCAGAACCGGGGAACAGAACTTGAGAAAGCAGGGAGACGGGAAACACACGGGTAAGACCTGACAAGACAAACAGGCAACAGACAAACAGAGAACACAGGTATAAATACACTGGGGATAATGAGGAAGATGGGCGACACTTGGAGGGGGGTGGAGACAAGCACAAAGACAGGTGAAACAGATCATTAGTACAAATAAAGAAAAACCATTGAATGAGTAGGTGTGTACAAAATTTCGACTGGTTCTGTATGTACATTTGAAGTCGGAAGTTTTCATACATTTAGGTTGGAGTCATTAAAACTCGTTTCTCAACCACTCCACAAATTTCTTGTTAACAAACTATAGTTTTGGCAAGTCGGTTAGGACATCTAATTTGTGCATAACACAAGGCATTTTTCCTACAATTGTTTACAGACAGATTTTTTCACGTATAACTCACTGTGTCACAATTCCAGTGGGTCAGAAMTTTACTTCCACTAAGTTGACTGTGCCGTTAAACAGCTTGGAAAATTCTAGAAAATMATGTCATGGCTTTAGAAGCTTCTGATAGGCTAATTCACATAATTTGAGTCAATTGGATGTGTACCTGTGGATGTATTTCAAGGCCTACCTTCAAACTCAGTGCCTCTTTGCTTGACATCTTGGGAAAATCAAAAGAAATCAGCCAAGACCTCKGAAAAAAATTATAGACCTCCACAAGTCTAGTTCATCCTTGGGAGCAATTTCCAAACGCCTGAAGGTGCCACGTTTATCTGTACAAACAATAGTATGTAAGTATAAACACCTTGGGACCACGCAGCCGTCATACCACTCAGGAAGGAGACGCATTCTGTCTCCTAGAGATMAACGTACTTTGGTGCGAAAAGTGCAAATCAATCCCAGACCAACAGCAAAGGACCCTGTGAAGATGTTGGAYSAAACAGGTACAAAGGTATCTACATCCACAGTAACACGAGTCCTATATCGACATAACCTGAAAGGCAGCTCAGCAAGGAAGAAGCCACTGCTCCAGAATCGCCATAAAAAAGCAAGACTACGGGTTGCAACTGCACATGGGGACAAGGATCGTACTTTTTGGAGAGTCTGGTCTGATGAAACAAAAATAGAACTGTTTGGCCATAATGACCATCATTATGTTTGGAGGAAAAAGGAGGAAGCTTGCAAGCCGAAGAACACCATCCCAACCATGAAGCACAGGGGTGGCAGCATCATGTTGTGGGGGCTCTTTGCTGCAGGAGGGACTGGTGCACTTCACAAAATAGATGGCATCATGAGGCAGGAAAATTATGTGGATAAATTGAAGCAACATCTCAAGACATCACTCAGGAAGTTAAAGCTTGGTCACAAATGGGTCTTCCAAATGGACAATGTCCCCAAGCATACTTCCAAAGTTGTGTCAAAATGACTTAAGGACTTAAGGACAACAAAGTCAAGGTATTGGAGTGGCCATCACAAAGCCCTGACCTCAAACCTATAGAAAATTTGTGGGCAGAACTGAAAAAGCGTGTGCGAGCAAGGAGGCCTACAAACCTGACTGTTACACCAGCTCTGTCAGGAGGAATTTGCCAAAATTCACCCAACTTATTATGGGAAGCTTGTGGAAGGCTACCTAAAACATTTGACCCAAGTTAAACAATTTAAAGGCAATGCTACCAAATACTATTTTAGTGTTTGTAAACTTCTGACCCACTGGGAATGTAATGAAAGAAATTAAAGCTGAAATAAATAATTCTCTCTACGATTATTCTGACATTTCACATTCTTAAAATAAAGTGGTGATCCTAACTGACCTACGACAGGGAATTTTTACTGCGATTAAATGTCAGGAATTGTGAAAAACTGAGTTTAAATGTATTTGGCTAAGGTGTATGTAAACTTCCGACTTCAACTSTATATATAGGACAAAACACACATCATGACAAGAGAGACACCACAACACTACATAAAGAGAGAACTAAGACAAAAACATAGCATGGCAGCAACACAATATGAAAACAACATGGTAGCAACACAGCATAACAGCAGCACAACGTGGTAGCAGCACAATCAATGGTACAAACATTTTTGGGTACAGACATCAGTACAACGGGCAAGGAGGTAGAGACAACAATACATCACGCGAAGCAGCTTCAACTGTCAGTAAGTGTCAATGATTGAATCTTTGAATGAAGAGATGGAGATAAAACTGTCCAGTTTGAMTGTTTTTTGCAGCTCGTTCCAGTTGCTAGCTGCAGCGAACTGAAAAGAGGAGCAACCCAGGGATGTGTGTGCTTTGGGGACCTATAACAGAATGTGKCTGGCCGAACAGGTGTCGTATGTGGAGGGTTTGCAGTAAATATCTCAGATAGGGGGGAGTGAGGCCTAAGAGGCTTTTATAAATAAGCATCAACCAATGGGTCTTGCGATGGGTATACAGAGCTGACCAGTTTACAGATGAGTGTAGAGTGAAGTGATTTGTCCTATAAGGAGAATTGGTGGCAAAACTGATGGCTGAATGTTAAAGAACATCTAGCAGCTCCAGAGCACCCTTACCTGCCAATCTATAAATTACTTATTAGTAATCTAGCATGGGTAGGATGATCATCTAAATCAGGATTAGTTTGGCATATAAATGGATGATGGAGCTWCCTGCCGCCTGAGCTATGTTGTTTATGTAAATTGAGAAGAGTGTGMGGCCTAGGAAGTCTAGGGGTAGGGGTACTCCCTTGGTGACAGGCAGTGGCTAAGACAGCAGATGTTCCGACGTTATACACTGCACTCAGAGAGGTAGTTAGCAAACCAGGCCAATGACCCCTCAGAGACACCAATACTCCTTAGCCTGSCCACCAGAATGGAATGGTCTAGCTTATCAAAAGCTTTGGCCAAGTCAAAAAAATAGCAGCACAACATTACTTAGAATCAAGGGCAATGGGGACATCATTTAGGACCTTTACGGTTGTAGTGACACATCCATAACCTGAGCGGAAACCAGATTGCATACCAGAGAGAATACTATAGACATCAAGAAAGCCAGTCAGTTGATTATTGACATGTTTTTCCAACACTTTTGATAAACATTGCGAAATAGAAATTGCCCTAAAACAGTTAGGATCAGCTTGATCTCGCCCTTTAAATAAAGGACACACCGTGGCTGCCTTCCAAGTAATGGGAACCTCCCCAGAGAGGAGAGACAGGATAAAAAGGTCAGAGATAGGCTTGGCGATGATAGGGGCTGCAACCTTAAAGAAGAAAGGGCCTAAACAWCTGACCCAGATGTTTTTTGGGGGTTAAGTTTAAGGAGCTCCTTTAGCACCTCCGCCTGCAGGGAGAAACATTTTAGTGGGGCAGGGGAAAAAGAGGGAGGGGCATCGGAGCTAGTCACATTAGAAGGAGTGGGAGATGAGCAAATGTTGGACGGGCAATGTTTTTTTAGTAACAACCACATCATCAACATTAAGGGACATGYGCAGCTGTGAGGAGGAGGGTTTATTCMCCAGGTCTTTAACCGTTTTCCAGAACATCTTGGGGTTAGACCCACAGAGAAAGAKCTGCTCCGTAAAGTAACTAACTTTGGTATTCCGGATAMRCTGAGTGCACTTATTTCTCATTTGCCTGAATGAGAGCCAGTCAGCCTGAGTAAGCGTGTTCCGAGTCTTTCACCAAATGGAATTCTGAGAGTAGTAACTGTTCACGTTCCTGACCTATTTTATGTATTTTTTGTATATGTTTAGTTGGTCAGGGCGTGAGTTGGGGTGGGCATTGTATGTTTTTGTTTAGAATCACTGTTAATCAGCCTTATATGGTTCTCAATCAGAGACAGGTGGTTACGTTTTCCTCTGATTGGAACCATATATAGGCTGGCTGTTCACACTGTTTGGTTTGGGTGATTGTCTCCTGTGTTTGTGTCTGCGCACCACACGGGATTGTTTCGGTGTTATTTCGTTTGATGTAGTCTGTTTCCTGCTCGTGAGTTCTTCGTGTCTTTTATTGTAAGTTCCATGTTCAGGTTTCGTCTACGTTGTCCGTTTGTTATTTTGATTTCTGAAGTCTAGTTCGTGTTAGTGTTCGTCTGTTTTTTCAATAAATCATTATGTCAGCACACCTCGCTGCGCATTGGTCTACCGATCCTTCTCTCCTCTCCTCGTCCGAGGAGGAGGAAGACGACACCCGTTACAGAATCACCCACCAACCGGAGACCAAGCGGCGGGGGAGAGCTCAACAGAGCAACCAGGACTCGTGGACTTGGGACGAAGTATTGGAGGGAAAAGGACACTGGGCGCACATTGGGGATATCGCCGCGCTCGTGAGGAGATGGAGGCAGCGAGAGCCCAACAGCGGTGGTATGAGGAGGCAGCAAGGAGACGTGGCTGGAAGCCTGAAAAGCCCGTGAGTACTACCCAAAAATTTCTTGGGGAGGCTAAAGGGAGTGGGCGAAGCCGGGTTGGATACCTGAGCCAACTCCCCGGGCTTGCCGTGGAGTAAGAGGGCGTCGTACTGGTCAGACACCGTGTTATGCGGTAAACGCACGGTGTCCCAGTACGCGTGGCTGAGCCCAGTGCGGGCTATTCCACCTTGCCGCACTGGGAGAGCTAGTTGGGCATCGAGCCGAGTGCCATGAAGCCGGCCCAACGTATCTGGTCTCCAGTACGTCTCCTCGGGCCGGCGTACATGGCACCAGCCTTACAGGTGGTGTCCCCGGTTCGCCTGCTTAGCCCAGTGCGGGCTATTCCACCTCGCCGCACTGGCAGGGCTACGGGACCATTCAACCTGGTAGGGTTGGGGAGGCTCGGTGCTCAAAAGCACGTGTCCTCCTTCACGCGTCCGGTATATCCGGCGCCACCTTCCCACCCCAGCTCAGTACCACCAGTGCCTACACACGCACCAGCTTCCAGTGCATCTCCAGAGCCCTGTTCCTCCTCCACGCACTCTCCCTATGGTGCGTGTCTCCAGCCCAGTGCCTCCAGTTCCGGCACCACGCACCAAGCCTCCTCCTGCGTCTCCAGAGCCCTGTACGCACTGTTCCTTCTCCCCGCACTCGCCCTGAGGTGCGTGCCCTCAGCCCGGTACCTCCAGTTCCGGTACCACGCACCAGGCCTAGAGTGCCGCCACGAGAGTCCAGTGTGCCCTGTTGTTGTTCCCCGCACTAGCCTGAAGGTGCGTGTCCTTAGCCCGGTACCTCCAGTTCCGGTACCACGCACCAGGCCTACAGTGGCGTCTCAGCCGGCCAGAGTCTGCCGCTGTTCCAGCGCGCCGACTCCGTCTGCACCGCCGAACTGCCCGTCTGCCCAGCGGCGCCTGAACTGCCCGTCTGCCCAGCGGTGCGCTGAACTGGCCCGTCTGCCCAGCGCGCCTGAACTGCCCGTCTGCCCAGCGCGCGCCTGAACTGCCCGTCTGCCATACGCCGTCTGAACTGTCCGTCTGCCATGAGCCTGCAAAGCGCCCCGTCTGCCAGGAGCCTACAGAGCCATCCGCCAGACAGGAGCCGCTGAGCCGTCCGCCAGACAGGAGCCGCTAGAGCCTTCCGCCAGACCGGATCATCAGAGCCTTCCGCCAGACCGGATCAGCCAGGCCTTCCGCCAGACCGATCAGCCAGACCTTCCGCCAGACCGGATCAGCCAGAGCCTTCCGCCAGACCGGATCAGCCAGAGCCTTCCGCCAGACCGGATCAGCCAGAGCCTTCCGCCAGACCGGATCAGCCAGAGCTTCCGCCAGACCGGATCAGCCAGAGCCTTCAGCAGCCATGACCGTCCTGAGCCTCAGCGAGCCATGACGTCCAGACCGTCAGCGAGCCATACCGTCCAGAGCCGTCAGCGACCATGACCGTCCAAGCCGTCAGCGAGCCATGACCGTCCAGAGCCGTCAGCGAGCCATGACCGTCCAGAGCCGTCAGCGAGCCATGACCCGTCCAGAGCCGTCAGCGAGCCATGACCGTCCAGAGGCCGTCAGCCAGCCATGACCGTCCAGAGCCGTCAACCAGCCAAGAGCGTCCAGAGCCAGCCAGCCAGGATCCGCCAGTCATCTGGTTTTGCCCCTCATTCTGGTGTTGCCCCTCATTCTGTGTTGCCCCTCATTCCGGTGTTGCCCCTCATTCCGGTGCTGCTCCTTATCCTGATTGCCCCTTAATTAGGTGGGTTATTTGGAGGGTGGTCATTGTGGGGAGGCTACAGAAGCGGGATTGATTATGGTGGGTGGGAACCACGCCCGGACCAAGCCACCACCGCGTTGTCAGATGCCCACCCAGACCCTCCCCTAGACTTTTGGTGGTGCGTTCGGAGTACGCACCTTGAGGGGGGGTTATGTCACGTTCCTGACCTATTTTTATGTTATTTTTGTATATGTTAGTTGGTCAGGGCGTGAGTTGGGGTGAGCATTGTATGTTTTTGTGTTTAGATCACTGTTAATCAGCCTTATATGGTTCTCAATCAGAGACAGGTGTTTACGTTTCCTCTGATTGGGAACCATATATAGGCTGGCTGTTCACACTGTTTGTTTGTGGGTGATTGTCTCCTGTGTTGTGTTCTGCGCACCACACGGGATTGTTTCGGTGTTATTTTCGTTGATGTAGTCTGTTTCCTGCTCGTGAGTTCTTCGTGTCTTTATTGTAAGTTCCATGTTCAGGTTTCGTCTACGTTGTCCGTTTGTTATTTTGTATTCTGAAGTCTAGTTCGTGTTAGTGTTCGTCTGTTTTTTCAATAAATCATTATGTCAGCACACCTCGCTGCGCATTGGTCTACCGATCCTTCTCTCCTCTCCTCGTCCGAGGAGAGGAAGACGACCCCGTTACAGTAACGGGCTGCCAGATCACGGTCGAACCAGGGGCTGAACCTGTTAATTCTCATTTTCTTTATGGGGGTTTGTTAACAAAGCACTGAAAATATAAAAAAAGAAGGTCCAAGCGTCTTTGACAGAAGGGATAAAGCTGATTCTATACCAATTTACAGAGGCCAGGTCATGAAGGAAGGCTTGCTCATTAAAGTTTTTTAGCAAGTGTCTATGATAAATCACGACAGGTCGTTTCCCTGAGCAGCCATTATGATCACGGGCTATAAAACAGTGGTCACTAAGGTCGTTACAGAAAACACCAGACTGATACCTATCAGGATTATTAGTGAGGATAACATCAAGGAGAGTAGCCTTTTCTGCTTGTTTAGAGTCATACTTTGTGGGATTGGTAATAATCTGAGAAAGATTTAGGGAGTCCCATTGCTTAAGGACTTGGTCYGGTGGTTTAAGCGMGTCCCAGTTTAGGTCACCTAGCYGGACWAATTCAGACTTAGTGTAAGGGGCCAGGAGAGAGCTTAGGGCATTTAGGGTACAGGCCGGTGCTGATGGTGGACGATAACACCCAGCAACAGTCAACAAAGAACTATTTGAAAGTTTAATGCTTAAAACCAGCAAATTAAAATGTTTGGGGGTAGACTTGGTGGAGACACCCGAGCACTGAAGATCTTCCTTGGTAAAGAGTGCCACTCCACCACCTTAACGTCAGTGTTCAAAACATTCTTTCTTAACCACGTCTCAGTAATGACCAACACATCTGGATTGGAGCTGTGAACCCACACTTTCAATTGATACATTTGAGGTAATACGCTTCTAGTGTTAACGTGCAGAAAAGCCATTCTTTTACGAGAGCAGAAATCAGTGAAGCAGATATCAGAGCACAGTTTAGAATTGGGGCTAGCAACAGTAGATGGGCCAGGTTGTACATGCACATTTCCAGATATCATCAGCAGTAATACAATCAGGGCACAGCAGAGGACAGGGAGAGCGCTGCAGTGTAGATTTTTCATGATATTTGAATGTGCATCAGATGGCAACAAGATCATATTGTACAGCAATTTGATCAGGTAACATGAATACAAAGCCGGCGAGCTGTGCTTAGAATWGMATTGGAGGCCAAGAGTKTGTGTAGTCAATAGAGAGTCAGAGTCCCGAGTGTTGGAACAAACATAGTCTTTCCCACGGTCGGGTTAACAAGCAAGTTCATAGTCAACAAAGCACGCAGGAGTCATTAGGCAAATAGCATAAAGCATAAGAAAAATATAACGACTTGGGGCTAGCCATTGTAAGTTCAA
>NC_036854.1:46856598-46872089 GCF_002910315.2 Salvelinus sp. IW2-2015 | reverse complement strand
GGTGGACAGTGACTTGCTAGCTACGTTAGCTAGCTAGCTGGGATTTTCGACGAGTAATCTGCCTCCCGAAAAAGCTTCTCCCAAGTGGGTGGGACCATGACTCCCGTTGCCTGCTGCACTGCTGCTTGGATTCGATCCGGCGATCTGTTCACCGTCCGCCTGGCCTGTCTCCCCCTGTCTGGTACAGGTACCCTGAACGTGCCGTCCTTGGCCAGCTCTCCTGCTATCTCTCTCAGAATGACCTTCTTGATCCAAATCAGTCAGGTTTCAAGACTAGTCATTCACATGAGACTGCTCTTCTCTGTGTCACGGAGGCGCTCCGCACTGCTAAAGCTAACTCTCTCTCCTCTGCTCTCATCCTTCTAGACCTATCGGCTGCCTTTGATACTGTGAACCATCAGATCCTCCTCTCCACCCTCTCCGAGCTGGGCATCTCCGGCGCGGCCCACGCTTGGATTGCGTCCTACCTGACAGGTCGCTCCTACCAGGTGGCGTGGCGAGAATCTGTCTCCGCGTTTCTTTCCACATGGAAGAGGAGGTCATTAGCTAGCTATATCTCTTCAGTTTCGGAGAATGGTCCTTTACGACGTCCAAACAAAGTTGTCCTGTGGCTGTTGTATTTTGGAGATTGCGAGGAGCATATCTTCTGATGTGATCAAAGCAACAATATTGTTTCTTATTGAGGRTATTTACAATTGACGTGTCCTGGCTGCATATCAGTTCAAAATAGATATTCATCCATGGGGTACTGTATTGTAATGACCTCTGCACAGACGGAGGAGGCTTCAAAGGCCTCTGCATTTGGTTGGGGGGAGTCTGTGAAACTCTCCTGCCAWTGTTGGGCTCAATGGCTTTGACACCTCTCACTTCACACCTCAGTGCCAGTTGAAGTTGCAGACAGATCTGTTCTGTTGTAGCAAACTTGGTAAGATTAATTTAGCACTTAGTCCTTACAAAGGACAATATATCATTGTCATGTATTTTTCTTCTTGGCTTTAAAATTAGCTTCAGACTAAACATTACTCACTCAGTTCAACGTTGGATGGTGTTTTCAGGTTTCTTGTGCTTCTTTTGCTGGTCATTGGTTTGCCAGAGCATTTGCTGTATAGACCTTGGAAATAAGAATCTTTGGTAGTAGTAATCCTTCCAGGTAATTTTGTCCAAAATCAGGTTGTAGGTTTGGAGTTTTGGTTTGGAGTCAAGGTTATGTTAAGTTGTGGAGGGTAGTATCCTGTATATGTCCTTGTGGAAAAATCCAAGTTTATTAAACTCWAAATCTATCTTTTTGTAAGAACATGCTGAAAAATTTGGGAGCCCATCTGCTCTCTCTCTCTGTCTCTCTCTACCTGCTGTAGACTCAATGGTATAACCTTTGTAAAAACMATGTACCTGCCTTTGAAAAGGGATTTAAGGGTGTATTTCTCTGGCTTCAAAGGTGTAATGTAAGTGACATGTTGTTCAAAATAATATAATGTATAATGTTAATGTAGATACGCATGAGCACGCAGCTTCAAGTAAAATGATAAACATTAGGGTAAACCTTTTTGTTACAATCATTGGGAAAAATACACTTCAACGTAGAATAACTGTTGTAACAGCACCTATAAGTGAAATTACAATGTACGTTCAATGCATTTACATATTTCACAGGATATATCAAAATGCCAGTTATTACAATGTTGTTATAAAGAAAAGCATTGTAACTACAATGTTTCTACACAGGAACAAGCAACTTAATGTAAAGTGAAACACATCATGAATTACTCATATGTTACAACGATGACAGACACCAAATACAGTACTTGTCGTTGTGATCAATGGGAATCCCATCTCAATCTAGGAAAAAACATTGTTACGGCACCTTTAAGTGTAATTACTATGTACTTTCAATATTTTTTTATATTTTGCAGGGTATAAAAAGTTATTAGTTATTACAATGTTGTTATAAAGAAAAGTATTGTAAATACAATGTTTCTACGCAGGAACAAGCAACTTAATGTAAAGTGAAATGCATTTTATTTACTCATGTAATTAAAATGTAGTTACTATGTTACAGCGTGTTTTGGATTGTGGTAGGTGTAAGTTTGGTAATACACTATGTTTGGAAGCAATGGAATCCAGAGTCTCCCATTTCATGTCATATCCCCAAAAATGTACGTGGAGTGACCCAAAAAAACACTGATAGCAACAAAATCTTCTRATAACCCTGTCAAAAGAATTACACACATACATTTTCTCTAGGATCGTAGTTCCAAAGACATCGTATTGGTTGATATACAATGGGGCAAAAAAGTATTTAGTCAGCCACCAATTGTGCAAGTTCTCCCACTTAAAAAGATGAGAGAGGCCTGTAATTTTCATCATAGGTACACTTCAACTATGACAGACAAAATGAGAGAAAAAAAATCCAGAAAATCACATTGTAGGATTTTTAATGAATTTATTAGCAAATTATGGTGGAAAATAAGTATTTGGTCAATAACAAAAGTTTATCTCAATACTTTTTAAAAACTTTTTAACAATACCTTTGTTGGCAATGACAGAGGTCAAACGTTTTCTGTAAGTCTTCACAAGGTTTTCACACACTGTTGCTGGTATTTTGGCTCATTCCTCCATGCAACAATAACAATAACATCCCACACCTCAGCTTCCTGGAGTGGACTAGCCACCACCGGCCTGAGGAGAGACACATGGAACGAGGGATTAATACGATAATCTGGGAGAAACTGTAACCTGTAGCATACCTCGTTCAGTCTCCCCACAAACCGCGACCCAGCTTCCGGCAGGGCAGGTAGAGGGCAGGTTTCGGGTCGAGAGCCAGACCCGGTCCCCCGGTGCGAACAACGGGGCCTCGCTGCGGTGGTGGTCGGCGCTCGCTTTTTGCCGCCTCAAGACCCGTTGTAGGTGCACATGGGCGGCGTCCCAGGTCTCCTCCGAGCGCTAAACAATTTGTCCATCGCAGGAGCTTCGATCTGGCTCTGATGCCAAGGCGCCAGAACCGGCTGATACCCCAGTACGCACTGGAAAGGAGAGGGGTTAGTGGAGGAGTGGCGGAGTGAGTTTTGGGCCATCTCTAACCAGGGGATGAACGCCGCCCACTCCCCCGGCCGGTTCTGGCAATATGACCACATAAACCTACCCTCATCCTGGTTTACTCTCTACACCTGCCTGTTACTCTCGGGGTGAAAACCTGAGGTGAGGCTGACCGAGACCACCCGACGTTCCATGAATGCTCTCCAGACCCTGGACGTGAACTGGGGACCCCGATCAGAAACTGTCCTCAGGCACCCCGTAGTGCCGGAAGACGTGTGTGAACAGGGCCTCCGCAGTCTGTAGGGCCGTAGGGAGACCAGGCAAAGGGAGGAGACGGCAGGACTTAGAAAACCGATCCACAACGACCAGGATCGTGGTGTTGCCCTGTGAGTGAGGAAAATTGGTCAGGAAGTCCACCGACAGGTGCGACCACGGCCGTCTTGGAACGGGTAGGGGTTGTAATTTCCCTCTGGGCAGGTGCCTGGGAGCCTTGCACTGGGCGCACACCGAGCAGGGGGAAACAAGGTGGCCAAGGTGGGCCACTAGTACTTCCCGCAACGCACCGTCCGACCGATGCCAGGATGACCAGAGGAGGGTGACATATGGGCCCAATAGATCAAACGGTCGCGGACAGCAGACGGAACGTACAAGCGCCCAGCTGGACACTGGGGGGGAGTGGGCTCTGTGCGTAACGCCCGCTCGATGTCGCATCCAGCTCCCACACCACCGGTGCCACTAGGCAAGAGGCCCGGAAGTATGCGAGTGTGATCCATGGACCGCTCCTCTGTGTCATACATCCGGGACAGTGCGTCTGCCTTAGCGTTATGGGAACCTGGTCTGTAGGATAGAGTGAAAACAAAACGGGTAAAGAACATAGTCCACCTTGCCTGGCGAGCGTTCAGTCTCCTCGCTGCCCGGATGTACTAAAGATTGCGGTGGTCAGTCCAGATGAGAAAAGGGTGTTAAGCCAATGTCTCCACGACTTCAGAGCCTTGACAACAGCTAACAGCTCCTGGTCCCCCACATCATAGTTTCGCTCCGCCGGGCTGAGCTTCTTCGAAAAGAAAGCACAGGGGCGGAGCTTTGGTGAAGTGCCCAAGTGCTGAAAAGAGCATGGCTCCTATCCCAGCCTCGGACGCGTCCACCTCCACTATGAACGCCAAAGAGGGATTCGGATGAGCCAGCACGGGAGCCGAGGTAAACAGAGCCCTCAGGTGACCAAAAGCCTTGTCTGCCTCAGCCGACCACTGCAGCCGCACCGGTCCCCCCTTCAGCAGTGAGGTAATGGGAGCTGTTACCTGACCAAAACCCCGGATAAACCTCCGGTAGTAGTTGGCAAACCCTAGAAACCGCTGCACCTCCTTTACCGTGGTGGGAGTCGGCCTATTACGCACGGCTGAAATGCGGTCACTCTCCATCTCCACCCCTGGCGTGGAAATGCGGTACCCTAGCAAGGAGACGGAATGTTGGAACAGACATTTCTCAGCCTTGACATACAGGTCATGCTCCAACGGTTGACCAAGCACCCTGCGCACCAGGGACACATGCTCGGCGCGTGTAGCGGAGTATATCAGAATGTCGTCGATATACAACACTACACCCTGCCCGTGCAGGTCCCGGAAAATCTTGTCAAACAAAGGCCTGGAAGACTGATGGAGCATTCATCAACCCGTACGGCATGACGAGGTACTCATAGTGCCCTGAGGTGGTACTAAATTCCGTCTTCCACTCGTCCCCCTCCCGGATACTCACCAGGTTGTACGCGCTCCTGAGATCCAATTTTGTGAAGAAGCGCGCCCCGTGCATTGACTCGATCGCACTGGCGATGAGAGGCAGCAGGTAACTATACCTCACAGTGATCTGATTGATACCTCGATAGTCAATACACGGGCGCAGACCCCCATCCTTCTTCTTCACAAAAAATTATCTTGAGGAGGCAGGTGAAGTGGAGGGCCGAATGTATCCCTGCTCCAGGGATTCGGAGACATATGTTTCCATAGCCACCATCTCCTCTTGTGACAGAGGATACACGTGACTCCTGGGAAGTGCTGTGTCTACCAGAAGATTTATCGCACAATCCCCCCGTCGATGAGGTGGTAATTTAGTCGCCCTCTTCTTACAGAAGGCGAGAGCCAAATCGGCATATTCTGAGGGGATGCGCACGGTGGAGACCTGGTCTGGACTTTCCACCGTAGTCGCACCGATGGAAACCCACACACACCTCCCTGAGCACTCTCGTGACCACCCCTTGAGAGCCCTCTGTTGCCACGAAATAGTGGGGTCATGACAGGCCAACCAGGGTAAGCCCAGCACCACGGGAAACGCAGGAGAATCAATAAGGAAGAGACTGATTCTCTCTTTGTGACCCTCCTGCGTAACCATGTCTAGTGGAGCGGTGGCCTCCCTAATCAGCACTGACCCTAATGGTCGACTATCTAGGGCGTGCACAGGGAAGGGCATATCCACAGGAACAAGGGGGATCCCTAAACTATGGGCAAATGAACGGTCAATAAAATCCCAGCTGCGCCTGAATCTACTAGCGCCTTATGCTGGGAATGCGGGGAAAACTCAGGAAATGATATAAACACATACATGTGAGCAACAGGGGGCTCTGGGTGAACCTGGTGCGACTCACCTGGGATGACACAACAGTACCCTGCCTGCTGCCTCGACTCCCTGAGGAACCCCCCCAGCACCGACCAGCAGTGTGTCCTCTTCGGCCACAGATGGTGCAGGGAATGGCCCCTCCTCCGGTCGCCCTAAGTGCAGCACCTCCCAGCTCCATGGGCGTCGGAGCTGAGGTGCTGGGGGATGGAACTGACAGGCCCCGATCCGGACATCCGTGGGCAGTCAGCAGGTTGTCCAGCCGGATGGACAGGTCCTCCAGCTGGTCCAATGTGAGGGTGGTGTCTCGGCAGGCCAACTCCCGACGAACATCCTCACGCAGACTGCACCGGTAGTGATCGATCAGGGCCCTGCCGCTCCATCCCGCGCTGGCGGCCACGGTCCGGAAGTCCAAGGTGAAATCCTGCGCGCTCCTCGTCCCCTGCCTCAGGTGGAACAGACGTTCACCTGCCGCTTGACCCTCAGGCGGGTGGTCGAACACTGCCCGAAAGCGGAAGGTGAACTCTGCGTAATGGTCCAATGCCGCGTCTCCTCCACTCCAAACGGCGTTGGCCCACTCCAGGGCTTTGCCTGAGAGACAAGAGACGAGGGCGGACACGCTCTCACGCGCCGAAGAAGCCGGGTGGACGGTCGCCAGATAGAGCTCCAGCTAGAGTAGAAACCCCTGGCATCCGGTAGCCGTCCCATCATACTCCCTCGGGAGAGCTAGTCGAATCCCGCTGGAACCGGGTGAAGGAGGGATGGACAGTGGGAATAATGGAATTCTATGGGAGATATCATTTTAAAATCGGCACATGCTCATTGTTTAAGCTGGAGACTCCATTTATCTTCCCAGAGCCTTTAAGAGTCTTTAAAATAAAATGAAAATGTTTTCTAATTTGGAACCACTAACAGAATTGTTGAGGAATCGGATCGTAAAATATAGGAATCAATTACACCTTATCAATACCAAATCGTAGCATTTGTATGAGTGCCAGTGAGTGGCAAATGGAGGGATTCAGTTCATTCTCTTTATGTGTTACTGGAAAAGGTTCGTTCTGCAACCTATGACTAATTTTCACTTTATGTTTCAGGGGACAACGTTGACAAGATGTGTGAGTTGGACGACAGCTCTTATTTTTGAAGCTCAGACAGCGGGGGGGGGATCAAGAAAAAAAACGAAGGACAAATTAGTGAAACTGCTAAATGCAGTGGTAAGTGTCTTGACACTGCACAAGTTTAGATCATGCATTCATTGAAATCAAAGAACAGTAGATACTTTTTAAGTGTTTAAAGGCAAGCTAGCACAATCAAGCTGTCATTTGGCATGGATATTCATGGAACACTAATGAAGAAAAGTTACATTCAAATCCTCTCAATATTACCATAAAGTAGACATGCAACAATATTTGCCCACACCCATGGAAAATCCCTTGGTCACGTTGGAAAGGCCCGATGATTGTAAGGGGAACACAAGCGACAAGCTCCCTGTCTCTCCCAGCATAATTACTACATTTTTCAACTAAGGTCAGATGTCTTTGAATTGCTATCAGCTATTTCAACAAAAGCATATTCCTGTTAATATTCCTGTTAATTTATTAAAATCAGTTTGAAGTGCAGCTAGCTCACTCCTGCATAGGCCAGCCGGCAAAGGGGCGTTGGATGGTAAACTTTGAGCTAGCATGAGTTAGCCTTGTTCTTTCGTTGACTAGTTTACCCTCCTGTCATAAAATAGTGCATTGTGGGTAGAGTTCTGAAACAAGGTCCAGATGCATTAGAAAAATATGACTGACAACCTACATTTTTACCTTTAAAACACTCAAATACATTTTTACTTTCGGGAAATCTCAACTGCTTAGGGGTTCTGTAAGTGACCTACGCTGTTACTTTGTGGGTATTTTAGCATGGAACCTTGTCTTTAAGGGCAAGTTTTAGGCATAATGCACATGGGCAGTTGACACTAAGGCTAAAATGCACATACCGGACAGTTGGCTGACTGCTCCTCACCCCGCATAGGATAGACCAGAGTTAACCACAAAATCATTATATAAACACGGTGTTCCCACAGCCCCAACGTTGAGTTATCACATCATTTGAACAGCTTGTTCTGCGCCTGTGCACAAGTGTAGCCAGCTGCCAATTTACATTAGTACTACCACTCGGTTTTCCAACACCTTAATTAAGATTACTCTACAATCTGATAATTTTGGCAAAAGCCATATGGCATATTTGATATAGATTAAAGTATAAAATGAACAAATTACCTGAGTAGTAATAGTAACTACTTAGTATTTGTTACTAGATAGTAATTGTGTTAGTAACAACATTTCAGTTTTATTGGAATTGCAACTGTAATTACATGGTAATATTGTTTAGAGCCGTAGGTTATTGAACAGGTGAACAAGGTATGGGGGAGGGAGGACTCAGGGGGAGGCGTTCTGTTTATACATTTTTTTTCTTTTTTTAATTTAACCTTTATTTAACCAGGAAGGGCTCATTGAGATTTAAAATCTCTTTTCAAGAGCGTCCTGGCCAAGATAGGCAGCACCAAGTCATTACAAAAATTACAGACAAACAACATGAAAAACTACAAGTAATCTAGTAAAAACCATAGAATTCACAAGAGTATAACATAAATCAAAAACAGCAAATTAAAAACATTGACAGGTCAGGGAATCAGTCTCAAGATCATTCATCAGTGATTTAAAAATACCAAATCGGGACAAGTTCTTCCAGTTTAAAAGTATTTTGTAAGGCGTTCCAAGACGATGGCCCTTTTACCAAATTCAGTTCGGACATTTGGAACATGTGTAACCCAAACTGTAATTACATTGCAATTACTATTTACCTACATTGTTGTTACTAATAGCATTACTATGTAGTTACTATATAACATCTTCGGTATAAGTGTGATTTCTAATGTTTTCTAATTAAACATCCTCAATCATTCTGTACATGCTGACGTTAATTTGGTTTTCTAGCTTAAGCTTGAGTTATGCAGAAGGAAAGATATAAATATGTATGTTTGGAATGAATGCTGTTGTGTTCAGATTTCCACAAGCACATTAATAAATTGCTGTATGTTATAAACTGTATGAGCCAAACTCCCGGACAACATAGCAGATAGGTACAAGAACGTCCTGACAACTTACTAAAAGAAGGGATGCATATCCACTGCTTTCCACAGCGTGGGTGTGAACCGTTGTGTTGAAACACCGTGCCATGTTTAACGGTGAGAAATCGCAGAACGGTGAACTTACTAAATGACTGAAGAGTTTGACTGTGTGATATTAGGTTTGCTTCTTGTGTAAATATTTTCCGTCTGGATTTGAATGATTTGTATGTATGATTTGTATGATTTGTATCTGGCGATGAGTGCCCATCTGGCAGACATCGTGCTAGTGGCTCCAGAGTTCCTTCGTTCAAAGACAGTGTTTGACAGCTCTAAAGTGACGCTCAACCAATATGTAAGAAGGATCACCAAAAATGCAATAGCAAAAGTAAGCGATGCTATAAAAGAGAAGAGGCTTAATGAACTGCTCCCTGTCACTTATACGTTCAAATAAACACTGATTATGTACACTCATTCACACGCAGACACACACTCACACACACTAGGTAGAGATAATGTGAGAGAAAGTAAGAGGGTTTTCTGAAATGAGGCAATTGGAAGTGCTCCATATACCCTATAAATGTGATTTTGCACACATTTACAGTGCATTTCAGTTCATTGTCCTGTTGGGAGTTGAACCTTCACCCTGGTCTGAGGTCCTGAGCGCTCTGGGGCAGGTTTTCATCAAGGAACTTTCTGTACTTTGCTATGTTCAGCTTTCCCTCGATCCTGACTAGTATTCCAATCCCTGCCGCTGAAAAACATACCACAGCATGATGCTGCCACCACCAGTCTTCACCCCAGGGATGGTGCCAGGTTTCCTCCAGACGTGACGCTTGGCACTCCGACCAAATAGTTCAATGTTGGTTTCATTAGACAAGAAAATCTTGTTTCTCATGGTCTGAGTCATTTATGTGCCTTTTGGCAAACTCCAAGCAGGCTGTCATGTGCCTTTCACAGAGGATTGGTTTCCGTCTGGCCACTCTACCACAAAGGCCTGATTGGTGGAGTGCTGCAGAGATGGTTGTCCTTCTGGAAGGTTCTCCCATCCCCACATTGGAACTCTGGAGCTCTGTCAGAGTAACCATCGGGTCCTTGGTCACCTCAGTAACCAAAGCCCTTCTCCCCCGATTGCTCAGTTTGGCTGGGCGGCCAGGTCTAGGAAGAGTCTTGGTGGTTCCAAACTTCTTCCATTTAAGAATGATGGAGCCCACTCTGTCTTGGGGACCTTCAATGCTGCAGACATTTTTTGGTACCCTTCCCCAGATCTGTACCTCGACACAATCCTGTCCCGGAGCTCTACGGACAATTCCTTCGATCTCAAGGCTTGGTTTTTGCTCTGAAATGCACTGTCAACTGTGGGACCTTAGACGGATGTATGTTTTTCCAAATCATGTCCAATCAATTGAATTTACCACAGGTGGACTCCAATCAAGTTGTAGAAACAGCTCAAGGATGATCAATGGAAACAGGATGCACCTGAGCTCAATTTCGAATCTCATAGCAAAGGGTCTGAATACTTGTGTAAATAAGTTATTTCTCTTTTTTAATTGTAAATAATTTGCAAAAATGTATAAAAAACCTGTTTTTGCTTTGACTTTACGGGGTATTGTGTGTAGATTGATGAGGATTTTTTTTATTTTATCAATTTTAAAATAAGGCTGTAATGTCAAGGGGGTCTGAATACTTTCCTAATGCACTGTATGTTTGCTAAGGATACAGCATGTTCTGGTTGTAAATTCTAAACAAAAATAAACAAAGTATTGTAAAAGGTTGACGCTTGCTCCAGATGTGCAGTGGAGAGAGCAGTCTGTACACGTTCCACGAAAGATAATCACAGAATTTACATTAAGTTGCTTGTTCCTGTGTAGAAACATTGTAAAAACAATGTTTTTCTTTACAACGACATTGTAATAACTGAAATTGTGATATACCCTGACAAATATTTAATCATATGGAAAGAAAATAGTATTTACACTTTAAGGTGCTGTAACAAAAATGTTCCTAGATTGAGATGGATTCCCATAAACCACAACTACAAGTACTGTATTGGGTGTCTGTGTCTGCCATCTTTGTAACATACTGTATTAACTATAGTAATTACTTGAGTATTTCACAATGTGTTTGACTTTACATTAAGTTGCTTGTTCCTAAGTAGAAACATTGTTTTTGTGATACTTTTCTTAATAACAAAATTGTAATAACTGGCATTTTGATATATCCTGTGAAATATGTAAATGCATTGAACGTACATTGTAATTTCACTTATAGGTGCTGTTACAACAGTTATTCTACGTTGAAGTGTATTTTTCCCAATGATTGTAACAAAAAGGTTTACCCTACTGTTTATCACTTTACTTGAAGCTGCGTGCTCATGCGTATCTACATTAACATTATACATTATATTATTTTGAACAACATGTCACTTACATTACACCTATGAAGCAAGAGAAATACACCCTTAAATCCTTMTTCAAAGGTAGGTACATCGTTTTTACAAAGGTTATACCATTATGTGTTTCACTTTACATTAAGTTGCTTGCTCCTGGGTAGGTACATTATAGATACAGGCATATCCATTGTAAACACATTGCTCTTACATTTAATTCAGTACATCCTTTAAGCCAAATTATATGGAAATAAGATGACTGAAGCTGCAGTTAATGAAAGGGTGTGCATTGTTACGACAGCTGACAGTCCTAGCCTAGCTTATTTTGCTGGTAGTGACTCATGTAGTTACATGTAACAAGGCTACGTAATAGGATGCATTGTTAGTATGGTGCTACACAGGAAACTGCAAAAGTGTAATTGGAACAAGACATCTTGTAATTACATATACTGTACATAAATCATGAGTAAATACACATTTGGAATAACCTCCGACAAGGATCTGTAATTGCGTATCCTTGTTCCACTTGTGTAATAACCTATATCGCTAAACCTGTATTACAGTGTAATTGCATAGTATTTAGTAATTGCATGTAACTACTATGTTATAAATACATGTTTTACTATTTAGTTACATATTAATGTACACTTAAGGTAAAGTGTTACCCAAGTTTGTTATTAAGGCACATGAAAGTTCKTYTGTTAAAAAAGTGGTTTATCAACATATAGGTWTTTATTTTTATATAATATTCTCACCATTGACCTGTACTCCCACATGTTTTCGATCCTTTTTTATGTCAAGGTACATCTCCAGTTCATAAAAACATTATTATTATTCAATATTAGCATATACCTCTAAGTACTTCAAAGAAATACATGTAGCTCCTGCTGATTTGATATAGTACATAATGATGGTATACTGTTGGTTCCAGTTAAATCAAACATTGCCTTTGTATCTACCGGGATACTTCTGTTGAAATGTCCTGCAGTGTTTTCATCAAATGTTTTCATCAAAGAAGCGAACATGTGACCACAGAGCAAATCTTTGTTGGGGGCCCTGATGATTTTACCTGGCAAAGTTTTGTTATCCCATACTACCATGGCAACAAATCAGCAGTAATGTACACATACTAGCTGTGGATATTACCGTGTGGGTTGTGTGTGTGATTATGTCTGTGTTGTCAAGCTACGGGTCTACGTGATGGAGAGGAATAAGAAGCAGGCTCCTTACTTTGATAAAATTTCTCAAAGGTTTCAACCGTTGATAGATAATATAGCTATACACCCTTTGAATTAGTGGTGACGATAAACCCTGGAGTTCCTTAAAACCTCTCTGGGATATGTGGGACGGTAGCGTCCCACCTGGCCAACAACCAGTGAAAATACAGAGTGCCAAATTCAAATAAATTACTATAAAAATTAAACTTTCATGGAATCACACATTCAATATACCAAATTAAAGCTACACCTGTTGTGAATCCAGCCAACGTGTCAGATTTAAAAAATACTTTACGGCGAAAGCAAACAGTGCTATTATCTGAGGATAGCAACCAAGCAAACAAACACAGACCATCATATTTCAACCCTCCCGGCGCGACACAAAACGCAGAAATAAAGATATAATTCATGCCTTACCTTTGACAAGCTTCTTCTGTTTGCACTCCAATATGTCCCATAAACATCACAAATGGTCCTTTTGTTCGATTAATTCCTTCGATATATATCCAAAATGTCKATTTATTTGGCGCGTTTGATCCAGAAAAACACCGGTTCCAACTTGCACAACGTGACTACAAAATAGCTCAAAAGTTACCTGTAAGCTTTGTCCAAACTTTTCAAACGACTTTTGTAATACAACTTCAATACCGGAGGAAAACAATGTGTAGCATGCTTTCTGGTCATGGGCCTCTAACAAACAGTACACTTCACTGGAGCCTCATTCTGAACATGGCAACTTCTTCATTTCTCAAAGGAAAAACCTCAACCAATTTCTAAAGACTGTTGACATCCAGTGAAAGCGATAGGAACTGCAGGAAGGTCCCTTAGAAATCTGGATTCCCAATGAAACCTCATTGAAAAGAGAGTGACCTCAAAACAAAAAAAATCTCTGAATGGTTTGTCCTCTGGGTTTTGCCTGCCAAATAAGTTCTGTTATAGTCACAGACATGATTCAAACACTMTTAGAAACTTCAGAGTGTTTTCTATCCAATACTAATAATAGTATGCATATATTAGCATCTGGGACTGAGTAGGAGGCAGTTTACTCTGGGCACGCTTTTCATCCAACTGTGAAAATACTGCCCTCTATCCTAGAGAAGTTAAGAAACCATTGCTAGTCAATGGTTCATATTTGCACCTTTTGTTAGTTGAGGGGTTCTTCAAGCAACCTTAAATGTTTCAATGTAGGAACCCTGGACTGGAGACATGACTTAGTAGATGCGTGGCTTTCAAATAGATATCTGTTCTTGTTTTGTCTTTACATGTTACAGGTTGTAAACAGTTAAAATGATGTTTTAAATTAAATGATATTTGGATGAAACCAGATCAAAGTATGAAAAACTAGTGATGCTTCTACATTAATATAGATTGATCATAAAGTTACTGGTCCACTCCCCTTTGTCGAACACTTGGAAGGTGGGGTTATTAAGGGGATAGGGTGACCCTAACTCTCATTTTAATACACCAGTGGTAACATGATAGTCTCTTACCTGATTTAAAAAAGTACCAGCTTGTAYCCAACACCAGAAAAGGTGTGTTTGCAGAGGGGTGTGGTTTATGTAATGTAACTAGATAGCTACTTTACTGGTGCCAAAATTTGACTGTAGGGTGTCAGCAAATATAATTAAAAGTTTACACTATTCATCTATGGCAAATATTTATATGTCTCACCCTTCATCTGTGTATGGTATAGCTAGTTACTGGCTAGCTAGGTCTTCAGCCACATAGGTCAAAAGGGGGGAGGGTCATACAGAACTCCAGTTGTCAAGTCAACACATCCATCAGTGCTGCTTTGAACCACAAGTTCACAATAGCAATGCCAAATGGGAGATGTAATAAAAAAAAAATACATCATGACTAGTTTTATCCAATTTGGCGACAGATTTGCATGCAACTATTCTAAAACTAAATAAAACACTATGCGCATTTTCCCACCAAAGATTTGTTTTCATCAAATTAACTTGTTGTGGATAAAAGGCTGTTTGTGATGACAAAGAGCACATAAAAATTACTTTTGCGTTTAAATTCTCTATGTTCAGAATACAAAATACAAGTTCAATGGGTTTCCATCGCATTTTCAACTCTACTGATTTTGGTTTTGTTCTATAGCGAATGTTCCCCACTCCCGTATTGGCACGTACGCTCTTATCAACAGCTTACATATACAGTGTGGGTATAGCCTACATTATGAGATCATTATGGACAAAAGAGGGTGATTCTTTTTATTTGTCATATTGCACTTTCACCACCCTGTGAAGTTCATCATAATGTATTTCATCTGTAGCCTAATAAACTGTATGCTTTCCCGAGTTGTGTGGGAGGACCCACAATATGTCACTCTGTGCTCCAAGTTTACTTCGATATGATGGTTACTATTCAATATTTGAGCATAAAAGCGTTTCCACAATTATTTCTCACATATTAATTTTATAGACACAAATATATCCCACCTTGTCAAGCACATTTTGGAAAGTTTACAGACACATTTTCTGTTACCATCACGCCCGTCCAACATTTACTTTACTTGCATAAAGGTTGGATGGAAACCTGGTTACAGATGCAATTTCAACGTTGTTTGATTGGCTTTGTATATCACCATTAGTTTGAGATGATTTTACTGCAACACTGCATTCAGTTGGTTGACATAGGCATTTCAAGGAGCTGTCAGTCAAGGCGAGCTCATTGAATATAAACTCCCTGCCCACTCAGTCTGTCTTTTCAAACTTTCTTGTAGTTGGCCATGAGAGAAAAATAACTTCTTCAATATTTTGAGCATTTCTATCCAAAAACAAATATAATATGGGTGACATCTTAGTCACTCAAAAGACTATTTTACATGATTTCGAATGACTGTCAGGACCTTGTGGTTAAATACTGACAGTTGTGTAGCTTCAATGACGCTTACAGAGGTGTATGAGTTCCTCACAAGCATTGCAAATCTCACAACTGCAATAATTAACACTTTATTGATATGTGTAATTGGCAATGTTATGTTATTAAATTTATTTTGGAATATGAAGGTTGTATCAACATTCCAGGGAAATTAATGTGTAGTGTAACTATTTGAAAGCCATGCCTCCAATAAGCCACACCTCCAATCTTTTGATAGAATTCCACCGTTTTAACACATAATAAT
>NC_036854.1:46749689-46856573 GCF_002910315.2 Salvelinus sp. IW2-2015 | reverse complement strand
CTATGCCATTTCCACCAAGATTTGTTTTCATCAAATTAACTTGTTGTGGATAAAAGGCTGTTTGTGATGACAAAGAGCACATAAAAATTACTTTTGCGTTTAAATTCCTATGTTCAGAATACAAAATACAAGTTCAATGGGTTTCCATCGCATTTTCAACTCTACTGATTTGGTTTTGTTCTATAGCGAATGTTCCCCACTCCCGTATTGGCACGTACGCTTTATCAACAGCTTACATATACAGTGTGGGTATAGCCTACATTATGAGATCATTATGGACAAAAGAGGGTGATTCTTTTATTTTTGTCATATTGCACTTTCACCACCCTGTGAAGTTCATCATAATGTATTTCATCTGTAGCCTAATAAACTGTATGCTTTCCCGAGTTGTAGTGGGAGGACCCCACAATATGTCATCTCGTGACTCCAAGTTTACTTCGATATGATGGTTACTATATCATATTTGAGCATAAAAGCGTTTCCACAATTATTTCTCACATATTAATTTTATAGACACAAATATATCCACCTTGTCAAGCACATTTTGGAAAGTTTACAGACACATTTTCTGTTACCATCACGCCCGTCCAACATTTACTTTACTTGCATAAAAAGGTTGGATGGAAACCTGGTTACAGATGCAATTTCAACGTTGTTTGATTGGCTTTGTATATCACCAAATTAGTTTGAGATGATTTTACTGCAACACTGCATTCAAGTTGGTTGACATAGGCATTTCAAGGAGCTGTCAGTCAAGGCGAGCTCATTGAATATAAACTCCTGCCCCCTCAGTCTGTCTTTTCAACCTTTCTTGTAGTTGGCCATGAGAGAAAAATAACTTCTTCAAATATTTTGAGCATTTCTATCCAAAAACAAATATAATATGGGTGACATCTTAGTCACTCAAAAGACTATTTTACATGATATTCAGAATGACTGTTCAGGACCTTGTGGTTAAATACTGACAGTTGTGTAGCTTCAATGACGCTTACAGAGGTGTATGAGTTCCTCACAAGCATATGCAAATCTCACAACTGCAATAATTAACACTTTATTGATATGTGTAATTGGCAATGTTAATGTTATTAAATTTATTTTGGAATATGAAGGTTGTATCAACATTCCAGGGAAATTAAAATGTGTAGTTTAACTATTTGAAAGCCATGCCTCCAATAAGCCACATCTCCAATCTTTTGATAGAATTCCACCGCTACACTATATTATAAAAAATATAAAATCCTCCAACCTTTACACAGGGTTCCTTGAACCCTTTTCAGAATTAATCATCGAGGAAGCTTTTTGAACTGCAAAGGTTCCCCCTGTGTGGCAGGCTCCAGACTCCTTTACTTCTAAGAGTGTACCTCTGAAGATGCCAAATGTATGGATGGATCTATGGATGAAGTTACGGGAGAGAGTGCACATGGTAGGATATTTAGAGTTATACTTTTAAGGGAAAGAGCCGTATCGGAAAATAGGAAAACTCACTTTCTTTAAATCATGTGTGTTTTGTGTTTTAATGTAAAAGCAGTGTAAAGGAATACAAGGAATAGGGCAGAGGATGGTATTTGCTTACTATTCCATTAGTTGGCGAGCACGCGAGAGAGTATATACAGCAGAGGAGGCTGGTGGGATGAGCTATGGGAGGACTGGCTCATTGTAATGGCTGGAATAGAATCATTGGAATGGAGTCAAACACGTTGCTTACATGTGCTTGGTACTATTCCATTTATTCAATTCCAGCCATTACAATGAGCCTGTCTCCTATAGCTCCTCCCACCAGCCTCTTCTGGTATACAGTACTGTGTGTGTGACTTATTCCACTTTATTTTCATTATCTTTTCAGTGAATTCCCCTCTATTTCCTCTCTATTTCATTCACTTGCTACCTTCCATCTCGTTTGTTGATGCATCATCACAAATTTCCTGAACTTTATTGAAATTACTTAAGACACTTTTAACGCTGCTGAGATCGCAGTGGGAGCCGGCTCTGCATTCTCCCGCGGCTTCTTTGGGTGTTGGTAAATAGCTACTACACATTATTAGAGTATACAGGCCAGGAGGGTTCAGTCTGAATGCAGTGAGGCGATGTACTTTCCATGAAGATGGGCTGCTTTTTGCCAATTACTTATCAGTGTGTTCAAGCGCTCCAGAAGTAATTTCAATAGTCAGAAAAATCATGAATGGAAAATGAAATGCGAAATGGTGTTTGCGGTTGTTGTGAACCATGAAGGATGGAGGGATTGTATGAAGAAGAGCAGACACCACCTTTAACTGGGAACAGGCCAAGAAGATCCAGTAAAAAGAATGGTCCCGAGATGGGTTGGGAATCCAACTCTCAAGAGCTATGTATTTCGATCTCCTGCACTCAGACCCCAGCATATGCTAATACAGAATGAAATAAACCAGATGGAATAGTTGCCCTGAGTAATTTATCTCTCGTTTCTGCCCCTTCTAAGTCACACATCTTTTAAGGTAGACCTATAGTGCACGAAGAACAGATTGTTGTAACAAAGCAACATGATCCAGCCTAATTGGCCCTAATACCTTATTTATTGATCATTTAGTCAATTGGTCAATTAGAAACCCCTGGAGGTTAATGTGGTAACTTAGCTGTTGACTCTAATGTAAATTGCAACGATTCTACCTCATGCTGAACACCTGACATTGGTCCCAAATGGTGCCCCATATAGTGAACTACTTTTCACTATATAGTATATAGTCTGTTATCACTTCACTATATAGTGATTCTCAGCCAGCCAGCAGGAGGAATATGGAAACATGAAACAACGTAAATGTATTATTTATCTGAATGAGGTGACCATTTGTGGCTAATGCAGAACGGGCACGAAAACATTTTAGCCCTGATTCATAAAAACATCATGTGTCTCAGACAAAAAGTTTGGCTAGTTAAGCACATTTTTACCCTAATCGTTGTCATTGTCATATTTCCCAGCGTGCTCTACTGCAGATAGATATTTTTGAATCGTTTTTAACTGTATCAGTCTGTGTTTTTGCATGCACACTGATTGATTGATTAATCTAATATTACACAAAGATAAATAACATACATTTATCTAAACAAATCCAATCAGTTAGTAAGATTTTTTGCACCCGGTCCTACAATGATTGTTCCAGTTTAAATGGCTTAGGTAGTGTTCTTATAATGTTCTTATTCCTGGCAGTCATTTGGAATGCAGGTGAATAAAAGTTACGACTGTTGGAGCTCTTGACACTGGCTGGATTCAAAGAATTATACTTCACTTTGCAAGCCAACATAATGTGACTTGCAGGCAGGTTTGCAAAATTCTGGTAAATTTCCCAAACTTCCAGAAGTCCCAGTTGGAAATGTCCTGGAAGAATGACATCAGGAATCTTTCCCACGATGATATCTGGGAATTTTTGGCAATTCACTAGAATTTTGCAACCTTACTTGCAGGCATGCTGTGGCCTGTAAACCACGAGTGTCCGCTAATGTACAAGGTTAAAACTAGGTCTCAAAATAAGGCCTTACAAGACCTGTGTTGTCATAAAGAGTCAATTTTTTCTGTAGTCATATTTGCCCAGGATCTCACTTAGCATTAGCTGCTGACCTGAAAAGGAATGAATTCAACAACCATGTCTCTGTCACTGATAAGTGCAGTCATGGGTGGTAACTCTATAATCCACTTGAAACGGCAAGGTACACCAGGAAATTATATTGGAGGCATGGCATGGTGTGATTTTCATTTAGTTATTTTTGGCCACCCGTAAGTAGAAGTATTGTATCGGTTTAACTGGTCTATTGTAGAGGAACATTATATTCAAGGCGTGGCTTAGTGGGGGCGTGGCTTTTAATTCATACTTTTTTTTGGCCACCTATTAGTAGAAGTGTTGTACTGATCTAAGGTACAGGTACAATTGTCCATTTTTGGAGAATTTTTTTTAAATAATAATTAATCCAACAACAGTCTGTTCTCCTGTATTTCAGGCACAACATTTAGTTTGAGTTGCTTTCCCTGGACTGAGTATCTAACTAGCACTAACATACCTGAAGGCTTTTGAAGAGATTATTTAGCATGTACAGAATTTGTGTCATGATAGATTTTGTATATGAAGCACTGTATTAATGAAATAAATTGTTACCTGTTTCTTCCCCAGTCAGTTACAGAATCTTTAAGTGGAGAACACAAAACAATGTGTAAACAACAACAAAGTTGATTACGCATCAGCAGTTTTTCTCTTGTTATGCTCAGTCACTAAAGCTTGGGTTACACAAAGCAATTTGAATACAATTTCTGTTGCAGATGCAGACGCAACTTTGGTAATAAACAAAACTGTTCAAATTCATTTCAAATTGCATGCAACATCTAATCCTGTCATAGTACATCATATCATGGTTTCATAAATGATTTGTTTATCCAAACGTTTGGTAATTGTAATTGCATCGATAGGGACAAAATGCTGGCTGTACAATTGAGCTAGCTGCCAGATCATGTACATAAACCATGACTAGCGATGGTGTCTAGAATTGTTTATACATTTTCCATTGTGCATGTCTCTTTTGATGCGATTTGCAGCGGCACTGACAGCTGTGTTGACGTGATAACTGGGTCGGAGTCCCGAACTGAACAATATGAGGAGTCAATGTAAACTTTTTTTCRGCTCACTGATTGGACATTGCATACAGTCAGTTGTGTGAAATAGGACTGATTTCTATCTCTTGCGATGCAATGCAACCATGTTGTAGGAATTTTTTGGGGGGTGTCACACGGAGCAACCCAGATGCAGTTTATCACCCCCAAAGGGCTAGTGTTGGCTCTGACTGCATGTGTGGGTATGAATGTGGGTATGCAGACCCGCGAACCATTGCAGCCCCTCATAATGAGTACACATTTTTTTGTATCCCCCACCCTCATCAAAGTTAGACATTCATACATTTCTTCAGCACAGGAGTGCCTGGTCTGATATTACCATCAAGGTTGAACCAACCAGCCTCATGGAAACAGCTCTGGCAAGCTTGACAGCTCAAGGGTAGTCTCTTTGAACCCCGGATCCACATGGCTTTCTTTCTCTCTCCCCCCTTGACAAGATGCCTGCACTTCTGGCTCTTGCAGCCGTCTGAGGACCCACCACATACAGAGACTTAGGGAATGGTGACTCACCTCTAGTTTACATGGCAGAGCATCAACCCACTCTACCACACTGCGTAATGTAGCACTGAGAAAAGCGGCCACCCTGGGTGTTTCCCACACCAACTTAAATATCCTGTCAACAGAATGATCCTGAGATGGGTTGATTATCTTCAATATTTTTCAATACATAATGCATTCTGGGTCCAAATACCAGCACATCAGCTATTTATGTATTAAAACATACCTCGAGCTGGTAAAGCTCGTCTCCGAGCTGGTAAAGCTCGTCTCCAGCTTCGGTTAGACAGGCTGTACTTTCCAGCACAGCAGTATTTGGCTAAATAAAGAAGTCAGTCCAGTACTCTAGCATCCAGCCACACAGCCAGCCAGGCAACCCAACCAGTGTCTTATCTTAATGAGTCCTCCACTCAGCATCCATTTCTGTATGCTCGTCACGTCGCCTGCCCCACTTCACTTTGTTTATTTATTCATAGTCTTTTATGTTCCTCTAATAAGGTGGGGCTTGTGTGCGACGCTTCAAAGGTGAGGCATCCGCGGTAGATACCTAAATGGAGCCACTGTCTCAGGCACAAAGGTGGGCGCCTCTGAGTGTAATGGGTCCACCCACTGGCTGACAGGTCTAAAATGGTGATTAACAAACTCTCTAGGGAGAAGGGTTATGGGGACTCTGGGAACCCCTGATATCTCTGGCTAGGCTATTCTCCTTCTCTCTTTCTCCTCCCTTTCGCTATCTCTTTCTTTTTCCTGATTGATCTCGTTCTCTCTTGCTCTCTGCAACAGAGGAGGCTGGTGGGAGGAGCTATAGGAGGATGGGCTCATTGTAATGGCTGGGATATAATCAATGGAATGGAGTCAAACACATTGTTTCCATGTGCTTGATGTGTTTGGTACTATTCTATTTATTCCATTCCAGACATTACAATGAGCCCATCCTCCTATAGCTCCTCCCACCAGCCTCCTCTGCGCTGCGACGGCTGCTCTCTCCTTTTCACCTCTCTCTGTCTCGCTCTCTCTCTCTACCTTAATCTGTTTTATGACAGTTCTTTACGCTGCTCCGTTTCTCCTCAAGATTGTGAAGTCCTGTTTTAGTATGTAACAATGTATAAAAACAATGCCTATTTGTACACACATAAGTACACATGTCGAGTATAGGGTGTTAAATGCTGGGAGCAGCCACATTGCAGCAACATATTATTCTGTGATGTGTTCCGTATATTTTCCGCTCACTGTCTTCCTCCTCCCCTCCTCTGTAAAAGGTATTCAACAAAAGCATCTCTATTCTATCACAGACAGAAGGAGATTAAGTCAGGCTCAATCTATAACGAAACAAGAAGGCCTATTTTATCGAGCTATACAAAGGCCGGGTTGATGGGGTTCTAAAAATATGGCAGTCTTAAATTTCTAGACATAGCTGGCTCTAATAAAAGAAGGATGCTGCACTGATTGTTCCACTTTTTTTTGCACTGATGTGCATGTTCTGAATCCCAATGGGGCTGCCTCGTTCTCTCCTCCCTTTTCTCTCTCTCTGTCTCTCTCTTCCTTCACCTCCCTTCTCTAGTATCACTTCTTCTTCCCCTCTTTCTTTTTCTCTCTCTGTCATGGTAGACCCAATTAATTCCACAAAGTTCAAACCCCCGTCCCCTCCTCCCCAGTCTTGCCATGTCTTGTTCTTTTGTCTTCCCCAACAGACAAACATGGTGACTTCATCAGACCTTTGCCCCAGCTAATTACAATCACAAACCCTTGTCTAATTCATATAGCTTATAGTCTACATCCCCGGCTGCCTGAGACATAACTTTCCTCTGGCAGTATGTTTTTGTGTTTAAAATCCTTGAGAGTCTATTGATGCACCCGTGCGCCAATCTAAGTAATATAATAAAATAATTACCATCAAAATCCGTCAGTATAGTTTCCTGCAGTCAATGACCAAAAGCACCCTCTTTGACCTCACGGGTGGAATGTTAGAAATATTTGTCATAATTTGATAACGAAAATCCGGTGTTTCTATGCCAAATAGTTTTGTGATATTTCAGTCTTTTGGGATGTATATAAAATATAATATTAGCACGCAAACTAAAAAAAAGTCAACTCTACAGTACATGTAACATGGTACAGGTGTCTTCTTTTTTTAAGTCCACAACCATGTGTGTGAAGTGTATACCTTTGTTTCGAAATAGATTTGTTTAAATCTTCCAAGAATCACTCTGTGTGACCCTGATTAAGCCCACTGCAGTAAAAGGTTAAGCTAGAGATATGGGCTGCGTCTCAATCCACCACATCCGTCTATTTCGACCTTCCGCATCTGCGGTGGAAGGCGGCCGAGCTACAGCGGTGTTTGTCAGACCATGAGACATCCCGAAAATGTGGTATTCTCACAAAAAATGTCTGTAGCGTCCGAATGGTTATGTTCACTCTATGGAAAGGGGAGACTCTCACAYACACGATGGTGTTCTCCGTTTGGCTCTACGACCACCACAAGTYTCASGYGACWCGTCTGAAGGTAACTCATACAAATGAATGAGGTCATTTTGAGCGAACAAAAATAAGGGGTTAAATATACTCCCCCCTCCAAAAAAAAGCTTTCATTCTCTCCGTGTATATTTTTGGGTTCTCGGATGAAGGAGAACGAGGAAAGTAGCAGAGGATTTGCACTGCAGCGCCTTGTTTTCAAATCACTGACCTTCATCAGACATATGCTCTCAGTGTGCTTGCAGCTATGAGCGCAGCCGAACAACATATGCAAATATGTGACACTTAATGCTCTGCGTCCTAGGCATCTGCCATGGCCACTGGCTTGTGTACTCGCTGGGGAGTCGACATGTGGGTCCCCACTTCTGGAACAAACCGATGTGCAGGCAGGCGGGCAGGCCTTCCACTTTCATCCTATTTAATGATACCCTGTCAACCCCACACACACACACACACACAACCTGTCAACATTGTCTCCTCCTTCTTCATGTTCCTGCATCGAGTAGTAGCACATGTTTATCGTTACCCACTGTTGTTCCTATATCTGGATGTTGGCAGTTTGATCGTTTGCCATATGATGTGTGTGTGTGGACGTGTTTAACTATACTCGTGTGGACCAGAAGTCCCCACAAGAATAGTAAACTAACCAACTGGGCACATTTTGTTAGTCCCCACAAGGTCAAATGCTATTTCTAGGGGGTTTACGGTTAAGGTTAGAATTCATTTTCATGTCAGTTTTAGGGTTAGGGTTAGGGTGAGGGTTAGGGGTTAGGGAAAATAGGATTTTGAAAGGGACTGAAATGTGTGTTAGTTATACAAGACTGTGTGTGTGTGTGTGTGTGTGTGTGTGTGTGTGTGTGTGTGTGTGTGTGTGTGTGTGTGTGTGTGCGTAGTAAAGGCTCATTGTGCTTTTTTATAGTAAAGTGAAGGAGACAAGGAGTATTACCAGAGACAATTTTCAGGTTTGGGGTTAATTAAGCTAATTCCACAAAGTCAATTGTCAATTTAATGGATTTACAATTGACCATTCTTGTCTATAAGTCTTTTTTAATTCATTAATTTAAAGCTGGAATAAAACATGATTTCCTAAACCAAGGGTTTGGCATAAGGTGAATTAAGCCGCAAACGGTGACTTAAGGTCTTTGTCATTTTATTATCTTTGAGCACCTGCTCCACTGTGTGAGTAAACAACAGTGTTCTCTTTTCTTCTGTGCTGCTTGCTCTTTGGACGTTCTCAATGGCTTGTGCTGTGTGCCTGCCAGTGAATGACTGCTCTAATGTGAGCCCTTTATGCATTGTATAATGTCTCAAACTCTGTTTGCTGTTCTAATATTTGTACATTTTAATCGTTGTGCTTGTTGACATTTGAACATTCCTGGGACTGTTGATAAGTCGGCAAGTTACCAACCAGTCAACCTTTTTTTCGAATTTAAATTATTTATTTTTTTACATTTTCTGACTGATCATGAATTTATAAATGGAAAAAAAGCAACGAAGAAATTACCTTAATCCTCCCTCTCCTTCATTCTGTGGCAGGAAATGTGCTGGTGTCGACTGGGACTGGGTTTAAATCCACCATCTGTTGCATTTTTCATTAACAAAATCGATTCCTACATTTATTTAACCGTGCATGCTCAGACAATGCCACCATGGCTCTCATTGCACCACTAAATCCTGGATTTTGAAAAAGACTGAAAACCCAATCTCACTATAAACTCAATAAAAAAATATGTCCCCTTATAGTTTGAAGATTGTTCGAATAACAAGTACAGTATATTGAGTCTAAATGATTAGGGAGTGGAAATTGGTAAGCAGATTCAGCGTGAAGAGGTTGAGGTGGAGCTTGGTGTAAAGATGAATGTGTAGGTTCAATTACATCAAATTTAAAAACTTACTTAGTGCTCCTATTTTTGTTTAACTGACATGAATAACAAGTCTATATACAGTAGAAGAAGGATTAGATCATGTAAATTGGTAAGCAGTTGAGGATTCAGCTTACAGCTCCCAAAGGGGAGGTTTGTGTGTACAGTGCATTCAGACTCTATCCTATCTCTATCCATTTTTCACATTTTGTTACGTCACAGCCTAATATTGATTAAATATATTTTTTCATCAATCTACACAGCATGCCTCATAAAGCGAAAACAGGTTTTTCGAAATTTTTGCAAATATATTACAAATAAAAAACAAAAATGCCTTATTTACATAAGTATACAGACCCTTTGCTATGAGACTCGAAATTGAGCTCATGTGCATCCTGTTTCCATTGATCATCCTTGAGATGTTTCTACAACTTGATTGGAGTCCACCTGTGGTAAATTCAAATGATTGGACATGATTTGGAAAGGCACACACCTGTTTATATAAGGTCCCACAGTTGACAGTGCATGTCAGAGAAAAAACCAAGCCATGAGGTCAAATGAAT
The DNA here is from genome assembly GCF_002910315.2 of Salvelinus sp. IW2-2015. Lineage (NCBI taxonomy): Eukaryota > Metazoa > Chordata > Actinopteri > Salmoniformes > Salmonidae > Salvelinus > Salvelinus sp. IW2-2015. The sequence continues at coordinate 46,846,551 of NC_036854.1, read as the reverse complement.
TGTACATAGAGCTCGGAGACAGGATTGTGTTGTGGCAAAGATCTGGGAAATGGAACCAACATTATTTTTTCATCATTGAAGGTTGGCAAGAACACAGTGTCCTCCATCATTCTTAAATGGAAGAAGTTTGGAACCACCAAGACTCTTCTTATAGCTGGCTGCCCAGCTAAACTGAGCAATCGGGGGAGAAGTGCGGTGACCAAGACCCCGATGGTAACTCTGACAGAGCTGCAGAGTTCCTCTGTGGAGATGGGAGAACCTTCAAGAAGGACAATCATCTCTGCAGCACTCCACCAATCAGGAGATTATGGTAGATTGGCCAGATGGAAGCCAGTCCTCAGTAAAAAGGCACATGACAGCCTGCTTGGAGTTTGCCAAAAGGCACCTAAAGGACTCTCAGACCATGAGACAATAGATTCTCTGTTCTGATGAAACCAAGATTGAACTCTTTGGCCTGAATGCCAAGTGTCACGTCTGGAGGAAACCAGACACCATCCCTACTGTGAAGCATGGTGGTGGCAGCATCATGCTGTGGGGATGTTTTTCAGCGGCATGGACTGGGAGACTAGTCAGGATCGAAGGAAAGATGATCAGAGCAAAGTACAGAGAGATCCTTAATGAAAAACTGCTCCAGAGCGCTCAGGAGCTCAGACTGGCGAAAGTTCACCTTCTAACAGGACAACGACCCTAAGCAAAAAGCCAAGACAACGCAGGAGTGGCTTTCGGACATGTCTCTGAATGTCCCCGAGTGTCTAAAAACCTTCGTCAATATGGGTATTGTGTGGGATTAAAAAAAGAATACATTTTAGAATAATGCTGTAACGTAACCAAATGTGGAGAAAGTCAAGGGGTCTGAATACTTTCTGAATGCACTGTAAATGACAATGTCTATATTCAAGTGCATTAAATCTAAAAATTAGTTGGTTAAACATTTTTTATGTTGTTGAAGGTCTACTTGTTTTGTTCAACTCATTGTGCTTGTCTAACAACTCCTGTACTAAGTTGCTACGTAACCAAATGTTACTTTCAGAAATACAGGTGTACAATAATATCAAGTGTAAAGTGCTACCCAAGTTTGTTTAATATACAAAAAGTACGCTGTTTTAAGTAATTTTTTCAATGTAAGCAATACCATGTTTTTTCTTTCCAATGAATGGCTACCCAGACAGCATACATCATGTCGTCATTCTCTGATGAGATTATTGATCTTTGAGTCTCTCGTGTCGTCTCTCAAAATTTTCACAACTAAATGAGACAGATTTTCCAATTTCCCTAAATAGATCATATTAAAAATAGAGCAGCCAGACGGTATGCCTAAAGACCTATACATAATATAATATAGCCCATTTGATATTGATTCCAAAAGGGGAAATAAAAAAGCTTCATGGTCAATTTATAAGTCAGAGTGTAATATAAACAGGATTTATTCTTTTTTTTTCTCTGACACAAAAACACATGAATGGAAGTGTGTGACAGAGACAACAGTTTGAAACGGTTTTAATAGGAACATGCAGCAGATACAGTAACATTATAATATTTTTGACTTCAGAATGCCACAGCCAGACCACTGACAGATTCATGATTCATTGCTCATGAATAAATCATATTTTTTTTGCATTTGAAGGGTAAGTCTGCGATTCATTTCAACAGCAAAGTGGGCAACCCGCCACCTTTTAGGTAAACAGCTAATAAAGACACGTTTTATGTATTTAAACCACTCTCACTATTGACATCACTATGATGTAAGTAAACGATAGGTTATAATAAGGTAATGCTCATTTTTACATTGTAATACTTTGTTGTAACATACAATAAAGTACAACCAATATCACTATGGATGTGTCAGTTAGAGCAACACATCTGTACGACTGAGGATCATACATGCACGCACATTCTGTGATCTGCTGCTGTCTCTGAGAATGTGTCCCAAATGGGACCATATTCCCTATTCTGTCTGGGATTGAATAGAGCTGCTTTAACACTCTATACTCAACATGTGCACTTGAGTGTGTGTGTATATATGAGAATAGGGTGCAGCCCCCAGCATCTTCCTCCTCAGAAAAAATGGAATAGTAATTCCATCAAGGGGATAGGGTGAGCCTATAAAGCACCTGTGAAAGGGGAAGCTTTCTACTGTACTTCATTCTCTGGGACGAATTAGAGTGGCCATCATGAAACGCTCCATCATCCCCTGGCCTCTCTCTTTGTCTTTCTCTCTGTCAGTCTCTCGCTCGCTCTCTCTCTCTGTCTCCCTTTCTTTCTCACTGCCTGTCTGTCTGTCTGTCTCTTTCTTTCCTTCCTTTCTTTCTCTCTCTCTCTCTTACTCTCATTCTCTTGCACACACACACACACACACACACAACACCCACACACACACACACACACACCACACACACAACACACCCACACACAACACACACACACACACACACACACACACACACAACACCCCACACACACACACACACACAAGGTAATCCCAGATTCTCTGTGACTTTTGAGGGAATATCCAACAATCCCACAAACAAAAACAGTCATCATCCAATGTGTCATGTCATGTTTGATTTAAACCCATTATTAATGTAGATCACAAATATTCCTGTTCCACACCGTGCTGTTGCGGGTAAAGCTGAAACACCTTGAACCAGATAAATTAGTATATCCTTCCACCACGTTCCCGAGCTCACTTCCACAGTCTAATCTCTTAGGGATTTAAATTAAACCACTCTCTATGCATGCTAATTAGCTTAGGATAAACATATCATTTTAGAATATTCAATACAGTTTGATTTATTAGCATACTAGCTTCTCTTTTCTTTAATTCTGTGACTCAAGGCAAGGTCCTTTCTGATCAAGTTAATTACTTTGAGGAGAACAGGAGCAGACAGTGTGCGGCTAATTAAGAAATATGTCTATCTGAACTATGGTCAATGACAGCCAGAGTATTAGTGTGGTAATCACTAGGTACTGACCTATTTCAGCTTATGTCTCATATTTAGGAACTACAGAATGACAAATATCCAATCAAAACTCTGAAAACAAAAGCCCTAAAACGTAAGGAGTGCAAATCAAGTCACTGATTGCTTCAAACTACGAATTATAACTCAGTTGAAGGATGACCATAACACTTGTATGGCAGGGTTGGAGAACAATAACATCATTACTCAGTGATAGTGGCAGGTAACATAGCGGTTAGAGGATTGGGCCAGTAATCATCAGGTTGCTGGTTCAAAGACCTGAGCTGACAACGTGAAAAATCAGTGGATGTGCCCTTGAGCAAGGCACTTAATCCCAATTTGCTCCAGGGGCACTGTACTACTGTGGCTGACCCTGTAAAACAACACATTTMACTGCACCTATCTGGTGTATYTGACAATAAATATATATTTTTGATACTGATGAACAATGTAACCTTAAAGAGACACCAATCAATCCCGTTCATTACAAATATTTGTATGAGAAAAAAATATCCCGTAGCAGGTTTCACATGTATGGTTGTAAGAAATGGCTATGTAAGGACATAAGTCAATTTTGCCCACTTCACAGGACTGTAATATACATGTAATGAATGAGGCAATATGTTGTAATAAAATCCTGCCTTGTTTTATTAATCCAAAAAGTCAGGTTTGTGTAGGAGTCCCAGATATGRAGGTGTGTCACTGCAAAGATCATTGGAGACAATTTGCTCGAATGATCATCAACCAGGTGTCATTGTTTAGTCCAGTGCCACAAACAAAATACACGGCTCTCACAGTACTGACATGATTAGTGACAAATCATTCCATCTGAGTAAAATCGGTCCAAATGTCTGCTGAACTTAATTTTTGTTGCCGTATAACACGAGAAAATCCTGGTATTTGAGCCAATGTCGCATCTTTMGATGTGAACATTCTAAAAGTCTAATACATTTCATATGCTGTATGCTATTGGAAGAATAATGATTTGGTTGTGTTTATGAAGTTCTTAGCTAAAATCAGAATACGCAAAAACAATCATTTAAAAAAACATAACAGCACTTGCATTATGTTACTGTAGGCTACAGTATATGTGAAAATTAAACTATAAAATGAAATTTTACAGTGGCTTGCGAAAGTATTTACCCCCTTGACATTTTTCCTATTTTGTTGCCTTACAACCTGGAATTAACATTGATCTTTTGGGGGTTTGTATCATTTGACTTACACAACATGCCTACCACTTTGAAGATGCAAAATATGTTTTCTTGTTTAACAAACAAACAAAACTTGAGCGTGCATAACTATTCACCCCCCCCCAAAATCAATACTTTGTAGAGCCACCTTTTGCAGCAATTACAGCTGCACGTCTCTTGGGGCATGTCTCTATGAGCTTGGCACATCTAGCCACTGGGATTTTTGCCCATTCTTCAAGACAAAACTGCTCCAGCTCCTTTAAGTTGGATGGGTTCTGCTAGTGTACAGCAATCTTGAAGTCATACCACAGATTCTCAATTGGATTGAGGTCTGGGATTTGACGAGGCTATTCCAAGACATTTAAATGTTTCCCCTTAAACCCCTCGAGTGTTYCTTTAGCAGTATGCTTAGGGTCATTATCCTGCTGGAAGGTGAACCTCCGTCCCAGTCTCAAATCTCTGGAAGACTGAAACAGGTTTCCCTCAAGAATGTATTTAGCTCCATCCATCATTCCTTCAATTCTGACGAGTTTCCCAGTCCCTGCCGATTAAAGACATCCCCACAGCATGATGCTGCCACCACCATGCTTCACGGTGGGGATGGTGTTCTCGGGGTGATGAAAGATGTTGGGTTTGCGCCAGACATAGCGTTTTCCTTGATGGCCAAAATGCTACATTTTTGTCTCATCTGACCAGATTGCCTTCTTCCATATGTTTGGGTAGTCTTCCACATGCCTTTTGGCAAACACCAAACGTGTTTGCTTATTTCTTTCTTTAAGCAATGGCTTTTTTTCTGGACACTCTTCTGTAAAGCCCAGCTCTGTGGAGTGTACGGCTTAAAGTGGTCCTATGAACAGACACTCCAATCTCCGCTGTGGAGCTTTGCAGCTCCTTCAGGGTTATCTTTGGTCTCTTTGTTGCCTCTCTGATTAATGCCCTCCTTGCCTGGTCCGTGAGTTTGGTGGGCGGCCCTCTCTTGGCAGGTTTGTTGTGGTGCCAAATTCTTCAATTTTTTTTTATAATGGAGCTCCGTGGGATGTTCAAAGTTTCAGATATTTTTTTAGAACCCAACCCTGATCTGTACTTCTCCACCACTTTGTCCCTGACCTGTTTGGAAAGCTCCTTGGTCTTCATCGTGCCACTTGCTTGGTGGTGCCCCTTGCTTTGTGCTGTTGCAGACTCTGGGGCCTTTCAGAACAGGTGTATATATACTGAAATCATGTGACAGATCATGTGACACTTAGAATGCACACATGTGGACTTTTTTTAACTAATTATGTGACTTCTGAAGGTAATTGGTTGCACCAGATCTTATTTAGGGGCTTAATAGCAAAGGGGGTGAATACATATGCAGACACCACTTTTCTGTTTTGTAATTTTTTGGAGTTTTCTGAAACAAGTTATTTTTTCATTTCACTTCACAAATTTAGACTATTTTGTGTATGTCTGTTATATGAAATCCAAATAAAAATCAATTTAAATTACATGTTGTAATGCAACAAACTAGGAAAATTGCCAAAGGGGATGAAAACTTTTGCAAGGCACTGTAAATGTGTAATATATTTGATTAGTGGAGTGCCTTTCTTGAAACAAAAAGCWTGTGCATTGGAAAACAGTAAACGTTTCTTTTTATAGGAACAAAACAAATAAAAATACCCAAACCACCAAGATGCATGGTCACTCAGATGGTCACTTAGATATATRTGTATTAGCACCAAGTGTGCTTGTTAAATGGTGAAAATTTGCTCAAAAGCAATAATGGCGTTACAGTGAATACAAGTGTAGATATAACGMCAGTCAAAATTATACCATTATTGTCAGTTACTGAACACATGATTTATATACTGTGCTTACAGTATGGTATGCATATTCATGCAATGGTATCTGTTGGATCTCATTTAGCTCTTATKCCTTGTCCTAACAGTCGACACAAATCTTTGTRACTCACTTGCTTGCAACACTTCCCACTAACAAGCTGCTTGCAGGTGGCACCAGCCTGGTCTCATAGACTAGACGTAACATAGTTAACAAAAGTAAGTAAGATATGTTATTTTTGGCACGCTTGCAAAAGATAGATGGGTACTTAATGCAAAAAAAGAAAGTTGGGTCAGTGGATGGAGGGATAGATAGATAGGTAGATAGATAGATAGAGTGCATTCGGGAAAGTATTCAGAATCTTTGACTTTTTCCACATTTTGTTACGTTACAGCCTTATTCRAAAATGGATGAAAAAATAATAATCCTCATCAATCTACACATAATAKCGCATAATGACAAAGCAAGAACTGTTTTTTAGAAAAGTTTGCAAATGTATTAAAAACAAAAAACTGAAATATCACYTTTATATAAGTACTCAGACCCTTTACTCAGTACTTTGTTGAAGCACCTTTGGCAGAGATTACAGCCTTGAGTCTTCTTGGGTATAACGCTACAAGCTTGGCACTCCTGTAATAGGGGAGATTCTCCCATTCTTCTTTGCAGATCCTCTGAAGCTCTGTCAGGTTGGATGCACAGATATTTTCAGYTCTCTTCAGAGATGTTCGATCGGGTTCAAGTCTGGGCTCTGGCTGGGKCACTCAAYGACATTCAGAGACTTGTCTCGAAGCCACTCCTGCGTTGTCTTGGCTGTGTGCTTAGGGTTGTTGTCCTATTTGAAGGTGAACCTTCTTCCCAGTCTGAGTTCCWAAGCGCTCTGGATCAGGTTTTCATCAAGAATCTCTCTGTACTTTGCTRCGTTCATCTTTCCCTCGATCCCAGTCCTTGCCGCTGAAAAACATCCCCACAGCATGATGCTGCCACCACTATGATTCACCGTAGGGATGGTGCCAGATGGTGCCAAACAGTAGGCATTCAGGACAAAGAGTTCAATCTCAGTTTCATCAGAGCAGACACTATTGTTTCTCATGGTCCGACAGTCAATTAAGTGCTATTTGGCAAACTCCAAGCGGGCTGTCATTTGCCTTTTACTGAGGAGTGGCTTTCGTCTGGCCACTCTACCATAAAGGCCTGATTGGTGGAGTGGTGCAGAGATGGTTGTCCTTCTGAAGGTTCTCCCATCTCCACAGAGGAACTCTGGAGCTCTGTCAGAGTGACCATRGGGTTCTTGGTCTTGGTCACCTCCCTGACCAAGGCCCTTCTCCCCCAATTGCTCAGTTTGGCTGTGCAGCCAGCTCTAGGAAGAGTCTCGGTGGTTCCAAACTTCTTCCATTTAAGAATGATGGAGGCCACTGTGTTCTTGGGGACCTTCAATGCTGCAGACATTTTTTGGTACGCTTCCCCAGATCTGACCTCATGACTTGGTTTTTGCTCTGACATGCACTGTCAACGGTTGGACCTTATATAGACAGGTGTGTGCCTTTCCAAATAATTTCTAGTCAATTGAGTTTACCACAGGTGGATTGCAATGAAGTTCTAGAAACATCTCAAGGATGATCTAATGAAATAGGATCCACCTTAGCTCAATTTCGAGTCTCATAGCAAAGGGTCTGAATACTTATGTAAATAAGGTATTTCTGTTTTTTATTTGTAATACATTTCAAAAAAATTCAATAAACCTGTTTTCTCTTCAACATTATGGGGTATGGTGTGTAAATTGATGTTGAAAAAAAAAAGATTTAATCAATTTTAGAATAAGGCTGTAATGTAACAAAATGCAGACAAAGTCAAGGGTTTTGAATACTTTCTGAATACCATCCATCCCCCATCCATAAATAGATGGATGGATAGTATAACGTGGATGTCTAATAACCTAACAGTCGCGAGTCAAATCTCATCAGGGACAACTTTAGCATTTTAGCTAATTAGTACCTTTTCAACAACTTTAATATTTTTAAGCTACTTTGCAACTGCCTAGCATGTTAGCTATCCCTCCCCCTAACCCTAACCTCAACCCTTTTAGCTAACCCTATCTATAACCCATTTAACTAACCCTTCCCCTAACCCTAACCTTAAGCCTTTAACCTAACTCCTAAACTTAACCCTAACTTTAACCCACACCCCTAGCCTTCCTAACGTTAGCCAGCAAGCTAACGTTGGCCACCTAGCCACGTAGCTAGAATTTGTAACATATCATACATTTTGCCAATTCGTAGTATATTGTACTTTTTGCTGAATCGTAAAATATAATACTAACTGTAATTCATAACATATCATGTGATTTGGGTGATGGACATCCACAAATGAATACATACCATACGAAACGTAACATATAATACTAAATGMTGTGCCTTWGATTTACGTACAGAATAATACYAAATGCTCTGAGACCAGGTTGGTGGCACAGGTGTCATGTGATCTGTTCTCAGCTCATCTGCCCACCTGGCAGTTACTCCTCACTGGGAGCTGAGTGCAATTTGGCTCATGTTGAATCTTTGCTGCTGCCATGGTGCTCATGACACAAACACTCACGCTTTCTTGGCTTACATTGGTATAGTGTGAGTGTTGTATTCTCATTCTTCAGCACCGTTGTGGAGAACAGCTGCTGTTCAGGTGACTTATTTTGCACAGAGTGAGGGAGCTTCTGTCTAACTTTGTTCATGGTACCGACCAGGCTTGTTTTCTTTGCAAGCAACATGTTGCCAATAACAGCGAAGTGAAGAAATTATACATGGTGACATTTCTCCCCTCGTCAACGTAAGGTTCCACACGCCTCATTGGCCCATTCTCAGACACYTGTTAAGATTATAATTAGATAAATACAATAGAATTGCCAGCCTTGTTCTTCATTCTCAATCTGTGATTACATAATTATGCATCGTTCGCTTCCACTCGCTCATCAACTCACCCATTCTCCCCTTCTCCCACATCATAGAGTACTTGATTTATTCAATCTATTGTTATATTTTATGAAAATTGTTTTGGTATTATTGGTTTATTGGTTTATTCAGATCCCTATTAGCTTTTGCCAAAGCAGCAGCTATTCTTCCTGGGGTCAACAAAAAAACASAAATCATGGCAAGTAACAAAACACTGATTTACTGATAGACAAGGACAGTCTCAAAATACAATGAAATACAAACAGTACAACAATAGCCAAAAAATTGTAGAAACAATGCAACTAAGAGTGTGTCTGTGTCTCTGTGTGTGTGTGTTTGTGTGTGTCCCCTCACAGTCCCCGCCATTCCATTAAATGTTTTCATATTTTTTTATTTTTTTTATTTTTATCCCATTACAGTCTAAGCCTTGTCTTAGACGGGGGGTTCTACTAATCTATTTGGAATTGTTTTAAGAAGGTCATACCAAGGATAATTTCCCTATTTGATTTACAATTTTAAGATCCCTTAAAGTATACAAAAAGATTTGATAATTTTTGGGGGGGCATTAACGCATTGAATAACAGACTCACTAKKTGGTACAACAGATYGTCWCRCCAAAAAATCWAATGGAAGTTTGTTCTGAAGTCTGAGCGATATAAGAAAGATCAGGAAACTTTTCTTTTTAACATGCATTTAACCCTTTATTTTTGGCTCTAAGCAGTATCCATATATACTTCCATAACATTTTTCAACTGGTACCGGGGGACCGTCAGATGATTCTTGTGAGTTCTGTGGGCGTCCGTGAGCAAAACGACTATTAGTGTGTATCCCAAACTGTTGAGACGCTACAGACGATTTTGTGAGAAGACCGTTTTTCGGGATGTCTCATGGTCTGACAAACACCTCTCTTGCTCTGTCACATTTCACCGCAGATGCGAAAGTGCAACATCGGCGGATGTCTCTATCTTAAACTGACAGATTTTTATGGGGATTTTTTTGTTATGCTAATTCGTTTTCAGAGMGGGCACGGACATCGACTTCAGGTTTTTTTAATTAAAGATCATTTTGATGTTTTCTTGAGTAATTGCAGTGTACGTTTAGTTTAGAGGCAATTATCAGGGTAATTATCAACTGGGCAGGGCACCTTCAACAGTCGGGAGAAGGAAGTGAACAGGCCCTACAGTTGGGAGGAGGAGCAGCGGAGGAAAACCATAACAAATGTCCCCCTAAAACTCTCTGTAACATCAGTTCTGTTTAAGATAGGCCTATTAAGATTCAAACTATTATGTCTGGGACATGAAGTTATAACCCAATGATGAGGAAGCAGCATGGTATGTTTAGGCTATTTACTTGATTGTGCAGGTAATAAACATGAGAGAGAGAGAGAGGAAGAGAGGGGGATAGAAAAAAGGGGTGACTTCATTGGCAATAAACCGTTTTTTTTCATGAAAGATCCCATATGTCTAGAGGCGCCCGGTTGTAGCCATATAAAGGACACTAAATTATTTAGGAACAATATTTTGTGGATGGATGTTGGCGTGAGTATGTGATGCATGTCCGGTGGCCATATTTCGTGGCAGTCCTCTAATGCTTTGATAAATGGCCGTTATCTASTCCTTGATATATGACGGCCATCTGCTCCCAGCTCCTCCAGGGCCATTTTTTAGACGTTTGGATATCTGGGTCAGTTCAGGTGGATTTCAGGGGCGGGTCACTGACGAGACCCATAGAGTCTGGTGAAGCTAGCCGGGGTCGTTGCTGCTATCTCTCTTTTTGCATCCCAAATGCATTCCCTTTATAGTGCATTAGTCTTGACCAATGGGCTCTGGTCAGAAGTTGTGCACCAWATAGGGAATAGGGTGTCAAGGGCCCTGGCCAAAAGTAGAGCACTATAAAGGGCAGGGTTCTCCAACCCTGTTCCTGGAGAGCTACKGTCCTGTAGGTTTTTGCTCCAACCCTAATCTAGCGCACCTGTTTCTAATAAGTAMCAGAATCAMGTTAGTTACAACTTTGGTTGGAGCCAAAACCTACAGCAGGGTAGCTCCCCCAAAACAGGGTTGGATGAGACCTGCTATAGGGAATAGGGAGCCATTTGGGAAGCAGCCTTGGTCTTAGTAATAGGGCAGTGTTTCCCAAAAATACCCCTTATGGAACAGCGGTGACTGTGAAGCAACACAAAATAGGCACAGACAAATGCATACAAACGCATACAAACACACAATAACATATGCACTATACACACATTTACACATGGATTTTGTGTTCTACTATGAATATCTGGTAGTAGAGTAGAGGCCTGAGGTCACACACTTAATATGTTGTGAAATCTGTTGTGAATGTATTGTAATGTTTTTAAATTGAATAGCTGGACTGTAGGAATTTATTATGGGATCCATAATAAATAAAAAAAGACAAATACAACCCTGTTCCTCGAGTACACGAAACAGTACACATTTCCATTGTAGCCCGCGACAAATACACCTCATTCAGTTCATTGAGGGCCTGATGATTAGTMKACAAGTTGAATCAGGTGTGCCTGTCCAGGGTTACAATAAAAATGTACTCCAGGACCAGGGTTGGGAAACACTGTCTTAGAGCAGCGTTTTCCAACCTCAGCCCTCAGTACCTCGAGGGGTGCCTGTTTTTTTTTTTAACCTAACACTACACAGCTGATTCAAATTATCAAAGCTTGCGAGTTCGGGAAACCCTGCTTTAGAGGGCTTTGAGTTGACCCCTTCTCTAATTTCCCCTACATCACACACTSCACAAACACACTCATGTATCAATGAATAACCACAAAAAAAAATAAAGGTCTAGATATAAACAGCAAATTCTCCAGTGTTAAAAYAGAGAAATTAAGACTGACACTACTTTCCCCAGAGTGCCTTGCCTTTTGAGTCAATTGTAGAGTTACGTCCCATGACTGTACAGTCGTGGCCAAAAGTTTTGAGAATGACACAAATATWAATTTTCACAAAGTCTGCTGCCTCAGTTTGTATGATGGCAATTTGAATATACTCCAGAATGTTATGAAGCGTGATCAGATMAATTGCAATTAATTGCAAAATCGCTCTTTGCCATGCAAATGAACTGAATCCCCAAAAACATTTCCACTGCATTTCAGCCCTGCCACAAAAGGACCAGATGACATCATGTCAGTGATTCTCTCGTTAACACAGGTGTGAGTGTTGACGAGGACAAGGTTGGCGATCACTCTGTCATGCTGATTGAGTTCGAATAACAGACTGGAAGCTTCCAAAAGAAGGGTGGTGCTATGGAATCATTGTTCTTCCTCTGTAAAACATGGTTACCTGCAAGGAAACACGTGCCGTAATCATTGCTTGCACAAAAAGGGCTTCACAGGCAATGATCATTGCTGGCAGTAAGATTGCACTAAATCAACCACATTTATCGGATCATCAAGAACTTCAAGGAGAGCGGTCAAATTGTTGTGAAAGAAGGTTCAGGGCGCCCAAGAAAGTCCCAGCAAGCGCCAGGACCGTCTCCTAAATTTGATTCAGCTGCCGGGATCGGGGCACACCAGTACAGAGCTTGTTCAGGAATGGCAGAAGGCAGGTGTTGAGTGCTTTCTGCACGCACAGTGAGGCGAAGATTTTGGAGGATGGCCTGGTGTCAAGAAGGCAGCAAAGAAGCCATTTCTCTCCAGGAAAAACATCAGGAAGGACTGAAATCTGCAAAAAGTACAGGGAATGGAGTCCTGAGGACTGGGTAAAGTAATTTTCTCTGATGAATCCCCTTTCGCATTGTTTGGGGCATCTGGAAAAAAGCTTGTCCAGAGAAGACAAGGTGAGTGCTACCATCAAGTCCTGTGTCATGCCAACAGTAAAGCATCCTGAGACCATTCATGTGTGGGTTTGCTTCTTCAGCCAAGGGAGTGGGCTCACTCACAATTTTGCCTAAGAACACAGCCATGCATAAAGAATGGTAACAACACATCTTCAGACTTCCTTCTCCCAACCTCCAGGAACAGTTTGGTGACGAACAATGCCTTTTCCATGATGGAGGCACCTTGCCATAAGGCAAAAGTGATAAATAAGTGGCTCGGGGAAACAGAACATTGATATTTTGGGTCCATGGCCAGGAAACTCCCCAGACCTTAATCCCATTGAGAACTTGTGGTCAATCCTCAAGAGACGGGTGGACAAACAAAACCCCACAAATTCTGACAAACTCCAAGCATTAATTATGCAAGAATGGGCTGCCATCAGTCAGGATGTGGCCCAGAAGTTAATTGACAGCATGCCAGGGCGGATTGCAGAGGTCTTGAAAAAGAAAGGGTCAACACTGCAAATATTGACTCTTTGRATCAACTTCATYTAATTGTCAATAAAAGCCTTTGACACTTATGAAATGCGTGTAGTTATACTTCAGTATTCCATAGTAACATCTGACAAAAATATCTAAAGACACTGAAGCAGCAATTTTTGTGGAAATTAATATTTGTGTCATTCTCAAAACTTTTGGCCACYACTGTATGTGTTAGTGACAGAGGCATGGTTGTTGCTTTCATCCATTATCAGACATCACCAAGTGAACTCCTAATAAACTGTTTTTTTATCATTATATATTTGTACTTTTTTTCTTATCCTTTTTTACTTTAATACCCACTTTTRCTCTCCAATTTKWTGGTATCCAATTGMTAGTTACAGTCTTGTCCCATTGCTGAAACTCCCATACGGACTCGGGAGAGGCAAAGGTCGAGAGCCATGCATCCGCCGAAACAAGACCCAGCCAAGCCACACTGCTTCTTGACACCCTGCCTGCCTAACCCYGAAGCCAACCACACCAATGTGTCGGAGGACACACCGTACACCTGGTGACTGCGTGCATGCGCCCAGCCCGCCACAGGATTCACTAGAGTGCGATGGGACAAGAACATCTTGGCTGGCCAAGCCCTCCCCTAACCCGGACAACGCTGGGCCAATTGTACACTGTCCCATGGGTCTCCTGGTCAKGGCCGGCTGTGACAGAGCCTGGTCTTGAATCAGGATCTSAAGTGGCACAGCWASCACTGTGATGCAGTGCCTTAGACCACTGCGCCACTCGGGAGGCCCCAACTACATAATCATTAACCTTTTGACATGTAAGATCATATTTTTGTAATCTCTTGTTGAGTGGTCCATGCAGTGTACCTTCACAAATATGTGATTGGAACAGTAGCAACAGAACATATAATGCAACAAACACGTCTAAACAGTATTGTTGTATGAAAGCATCCAAACAATGTTTTGTACTCCTTGGAAATAAAGGGCTTCACAACTTTATTCTTTATTTTCACCTTTTATTGTAAAAGATAAATGCAAACTTCATGATCCAAACATCACACGGAACACATCCAGAGCCAATCTCATTCCATAAACCAACAATAAATAACAGGTTGRGCTGACAAAAAAACTAAACGTAAGTTAGCGACCTAACGTCTAGACTTGTTTACAATGTACCACATCTCTGGGAGAAATGACGGCAGCCATGTTTGTTTATGTTTGACAAGCAAAATCTCCCAAATTCCAYAATACTATTCACTTAGARYKAAATAAACAAAGTCAAATCAAAGATGGCTGCACCCATTGCCTGAAAAACTTATTTTGTCCACTTTTCAGGATATTACAAATATTCGATGTACGTGTTACAGTGTATACAAGAAACAGAGCACATGACTTGACAAGTCGTTTACCATTTTTGACAAATCACAAAGCAAATACAATGTTATCACCTCAAAGATCATCACCCCAAATACAAGCCTCTAACCGTAGCACAAGCGCTCAAGCTGCAGCCCGAGGTCACCAGTTACAATCCGGTGGCACGTTCAAAACAACTGGGAACTCTCCGATTCCGATTTTATGTCCGTTCAAGACAACTGGGAATTCTGAAAAGAAATACGAGCTCTGACTGGGAAAAATTGTTTTGAGCAGTCATCCAACTCGAATCTTGTCAACAAACATGGAATCACACATAACTGGCAAATAGCTTAGCTAGCTCATCAAAATGTACATGCATCATATGTGTTCATTACAATCTATGCAAGAATTGGAATGCAGGATTTGTTCACCAGTACTTGAAAACATGTGAATAAAACAGCAAATACATTACGATACACGACAACATGATATTACAGAAAATCAGTGCCTACATTGATTAGAACACACACATGTCCAAGTCCAATTTGTAAGGAAAACAACAATGAAAGCAATGAAATGCAGGCACCAGCCATTTCTGACTAGAGATGGCGCAATGTCTTATACTTGATCTAGGGAAACATTGGTGAAGTGCTTGGGCTCTCATTGAAGAGAGGACGCGTGTCCAGCTCAGTTAAGCCTCAGACATAAAATTGTCGGCACAGTGAAATGGGCTAGTTCTTACAGAGCATTCGGAAAATAATTCTCTTTTCCCCATTTTGTCAATATTTACAGTATAGTTTTAAAATGGATTAATAAAAACAAACTCAGCAATCTAACACAATAACCCATAATGCCAAAGTGAAAACAGGTTATCAATTTTGCTAATTTATGAATTAAAAAACACAAAACCTAATTTACATAAGTATTCAGACTCTGCTATGAGACTCGAAATTGAGCTCAGGTGCATCCTGTTTTCCATTGATCATCCTTGAGCTGTTTCTACAACTTGATTGGAGGCCACCTGTGGTTAAATTCAATTGATTGGACATGATTTGAAAAAACATACACCCGTCTAAGGTCCCACAGTTGACAGTGATTTCAGAGCAAAAACCAGCCTTGAGATCGAAGGAATTGTCCGTAGAGCTCGAGACAGGATTGTGTCGATAGTACAGATCTGGGGAAGGGTACCAAAAAATGTCTGCAGCATTGAAGGTCCCCAAGACAGAGTGGGCTCCATATTCTTAAATGGAGACATTTGGAACACCAATACTTTTCCTAGAGTTGGCCACCCAGCCAAACTGAGCAATCAGGGGAGAAGGGCCTTGGTCAGGGAGGTGACCAAGAACCTGATGGTCAATCTGACAGAGCTCCAGAGTTCTTCTGTGGAGAAGGGAGAACCTTCCAGAAGGACAACCATCTCTGCAGCACTCCACCTATCAGGCCTTTATGGTAGAGTGGCCAGACGGAAGCTACTCCTTAGTAAAAGGCACATGCAGCCTGCTTGGCTGGAGTCCACCTGTGGTAAATTCAATTGAACTGACATGATTTGGAAAGGCACACACCTGTCTATGCACARCTGTCTATATAAGGTCCAACGTTTGACAGTGCATGTCAGAGKAAAAACCAAGCCATGAAGTCGAAGGAATTGTCCATAGAGCTGCGTGACAGGATGGTGTCGAGGCACAGGCCTGGGGAAGGGTAACAAAAAATGTCTGCAGCATTAAAGGTTCCCAAGAACACAGTGGCCTCTATCCTTCTTAAATGGAAGAAGTTTGGAACCACTGAGACTCTTCCTAGAGCTGGCTGCCTGGCCAAACTGAGCAATCAGGGAAGAAGGGCCTTGGTCAGGGAGGTGACCAAGAACCTGATGGTCAGTCGCTCTGGATAAGAGCGTCTGCTAAATGACTTAAATGTAAATGTAATGGTCACTCTGACAGAGCTCCAGAGTTTTTCTGTGGAGAAGGGAGAACCTTCCAGAAGTACAACCATCTCTGCAGCACTCCACCAATCAGGCCTTTATGGTAGAGTGGCCAGACGGGAGCTACTCCTTAGTAAAAGGCACATGCAGCCTGCTTGGAGTTTGCTAAAAGGATTCTAAATGACTCTCAGATGGTGAGAAACAAGACTCTCTTGTCTGATGAAACCAAGATTGACCTCTATGGGCTTGAATGCCAAGCTTCACGTCTGGAGGAATCCAGGCACCGTTCATCACCTGGCCAATGCCATCCCTACGGTGAAACATGGTGGCAGCATCATGCTGTGGGGATGTTTTTCAGTGGCAGGGACTGGCAGACTAGTCAGGAKCGAGGGAAAGATGAACGGAGCAAAGTACAGTGAGATCTTTGATGAAAACCTGCTCCAGAGTGCTCAGGAACTCAGACTGGGACGAAGGTTCACCTTCCAACAGGACAACGACCCTAAGCACACAGCCAAGACAACACAGAAGTGGCTTTGGGACAAGTCTCTGAATGTCCCTGATCAGCCCAGCCAGAACCCAGACTTGAACCCCATCTAACATCTCTGGGGAAACCTGAAAATAGCTGTGCAGTGACACTCCCCATCCAACCTGACAGAGCTTGAGGATCAAACTTTATTTACAACAAGTGTAGACCTTAACGTCAAATGATTACTTACAATCCCTTAACCAATAGTGCAGATCAAGAAGAGTTAAGAAAATATTTACCAAATAAASTACAGTAAAATATAATAAAAAGTAACACAATAACAGAACAATAATGAGGCAATATACAGGGGGTACCGGTACCGAGTCAGTGTGCGGTGGTACAGGTTAGTTGAGGTAATTTGTACATGTAGGTAAGGGTGAAGTGATAATAAACAGCGAGTAKCAGCAGTGTTCAAAACAAATGGAGGGAGGGGGGGTCAATGTAATAGMCTGGTGGCCATTTGATTAATTGTACAGCAGCKATATGGCTTGGGGGGAAAAGCTGGTAAAGAGCCTTTTGGTCCTAGACTCGGCGCTCCGGTACCGCTTGCCGTGCGGTAGCAGAGAAAACAGTCTATGACGGGTGACTGGAGTCTCTGACAATTTTATGGGATTTCCTCTGACACCGCCTATTATATAGGTCCTGGATGGCAGGAAGCTTGGCCCCAGTGATGTTATGGGCCGTACGCACTACCCTCTGTAGCACGTTACGGTCAGATGCCGAGCAGTTGCCATACCAGGCGGTGATGCAACCGGCCAGGATGCTTTCGATGGTGCAGCTGTAGAACTTTTTGAGGATCTGGGGACCCATGCCAAATCTTTTCAGTCTCCTGAGGGGGAAAAGGTGTGCCAAGCTTGTAGCATCATACCCAAGAAGAAGCAAGGTATGTAATCCCAGCCAAAGATACTTCAACAAAGTACTAAGTAAAGGGTCTGAATACTTATGTAAATGTAATATTTCTGTATTAAAAAAAAAAAAAAATATTGCAAAAATGTCTACAAACCTGTTTGGAGTATTGTGTGTAGATTAATTAGTTAATCAATCCATTTTAGAATAAGGCTTTAACCTAACAAAATGTGGAAAAATCAAGGGATCTGAATACTTTCCGAATTAACTGTATAGTCAATAAAATCTCAACCAACAAAAGACCAGATTAAAAATCAACCACTACATGCGCTCAGCTTTCTACTATTGTGCCATTGCAACTGTAGAATGCAACAATCATGTCTCTGTCACTAACAAATATAGTCATGGGTGGAAACTACAATTTACTCAAAAGGCAAGGCACTCTGGGAAGTATTTAAATAAGGCTTTAAACTAACACTATTCCGGTGTCTATATGGGTCCACAGACAAGACTTTTAGTTTTGATTTATCACTCTGTGTTAATTTCTCTGTGTACTGTAGAAATACACAGATAGCCCCARCCCCTTCACACACACAGAAGCTGATAGTACATCAATTATAATGAGTATAAAGCATTCCAGCTTTACGTTGGCTTGGGGTCATTGTCCTGTTGGAACGTAAAATCTTCACCCCAGTTTAAGGTCATTTGTACTCCYAAGCAGATTCTCATCAAGGARTTMCCTGTATTTGTCTCCTGGTCACTGCTGCTAAAAAGCATCACCATGCTTCACGGTAGGGATGGTGCTAGATGGGTGATGAGCTGTGCCTGGTTATCCAGACATGGCACTTTGCATTCAGGCCAAAGAGTTACATTTTTGTTTCATCAGCCCACAGAATCTTTTGCCTTATGATTTCAGAGTCTTTCACATGCCTTATTGCAAACGCCAGGCATGCTGTCATATGCCTTTTTTTCTCAGGAGTGGCTTCCATTTAGCCACTCTCCCTTAAAMCCCAGATTGGTGAAGTGCTCTAGAGACTCTTGTCCTTCTGGCAGGTTCTCCCATATCAGCGAAGGAACTCTGTAGTTCTGTCAGAATGGTCAGTAGGTTTTTGGTCACCTCCCTGACTAAAGCCTCATTCAAAACAGTCATCTTCAGGTTGTTAAGTCAGTTTGGTCAGATGGACAGCTTTAGGCAGAGRCTGGGTAGTACCACATTTTTCAATTTCCCAATGATGGAGACCACTGTGCTCTTTGAAACTTTCAACACTCTAGAAATGGTTTTATACCCTTCCCCAAATACTGAATATGCRTCATCACAATTCTATCMTGGAGKTCTATGGACAGTTATTTGGACTTCATGGTATAGTTTCTACTCTAACATGCACCGTCAGCTGTGGGACTTTAAATAGACAGGTGTATTTCTTTCTAAATKATGTCCAAACAATTGAAWTGGCCACAGGTGGACAAAAATMTAGTTGGAGTGACATCTCTAGGAAGATCTAAGGAAATTGGATGCACCGTGTGTGAATACTTATGTAAATTCYATATTTGTMTATTTCACTTTCAATMAATTAGCAAGATTCAAAAAACATYTTTTCACTTGGTCATTATGAGGTATTTTGTGTAGGTGGGTGAGCATTTTTTTTTTTTTCATAAATGTTGAATTCTGTCTGTTACAGAACAGAATGTGGAACAAGTCAAGGGGTATCAATACGTTCTGAAGGCACTGTATATTTGCTGACACGCTGCAGTAAATGTTTGGCACCAGTAGACTAGCTGCTGTACCTGGCTATGTAAACCATGCCTGTCTGCGAATACGCCGTCTGTTATATTGGTGGAACTTATTTAAATTAGGTAAGATAATAAGACATTACGATTAGTGTATTAAAATGTGGCTTTTGTGATGTCACAAAAAGCCTTYATAATCCCTCCTCCAATCCGCTTCCTGAATCCAATTGTTTGACATTGTTCATACTTTGATAGTCCTACTGATCTGATTTCATCTAAATATGATCACATTTAATGAAAAACATGATTTCGACTGTTCCAGACCTTTAAGTAGGCTTGTTTGTTCCTTTGAGGGCCCAGGGCCTTTTCTTGGACTGAAAGAGAAGAGACCGCCGGAGCAATTAATCATGCTGGTATTGGCATGACGGATACTGTACCCACTCAAGGACAGTTCTGAAATGCATTATGCCGGGTGCTGCTGCCAGTCCCGAGGTACATACGGCAAGTCCAGAGGGATACACATCACTGCTTAACCATGTGTATCCCCCGCKATACTGTATTTTCACRTGATTCTATTTCAGGACACTGATGCCAAGGGGGATTCTGTGTAAAGGTAACGATTCAGTGTCACTGTGAGCAATCGAAGCTGCTTGGTCCTGGTCACCCTTCTCGGTCATCAGGAGGGAAGCTGATATCTGCGTTCCAAATGGCACTCTATTCCCTATAGTGCTCAATGGCCTATGGTCAAAAGTAGTGCACTATAAAGAGAATAGAGTGCCATTTGGGATGCAAAAATCTGCGTAGCACAGTAGCACTGCATGTCTCACTCTTCCCTTGATCSACCATACATACCCCTCCTGCCTTACTCCTGCCTTAATCAAACTTAACAATACATCTCAATCATTTCTCCTCTAAGGATGCAAGACACGTGCACAGATGGCGAGGGCCGATATTCCTGATATGCTGACACATCGCAACTCAATCAAATTATCAACGCAGATGCAGTGAGAGTGGGCCCATTCTCTCAGAGTCTCATAGGAAGAGCGTCAGTGCTGCAACCTGCTAATCTTCTACGATCACTTCACCACACAATCAGAGCAAATATCATCCTCCGCCTCCTCTGCCTCCCTCCCCACGTCAAAACCATGACAACAATATGTGGACTTATTAGTTTAATCGGAAACATAAACAAATCACAACCACTTAGTGCAAAAATCATTTTAGCAACACGCAGTTAGACTGTGGCCATTTGGGGGATTTGGTTACGGCATACTCACCGGCAAACAGGTGGCTCTTCCGTCTACCGGCGCCTTGCCAATACACTCAGCACCTAATGAAATAAAACGCAGCAACAGATGCCGCCACTGTGTGTTGATTTGAGTGCCTCTTGCTTTAAGGTCCACTGAAGTATACCCTGTTTGCATCCCACATAGCACCCTATTCCCTATGTTAGTGCTCTAAATTTGACCAGGGCTCCTAGAGCTCTGGTCAAAAGTAGTGCACAAAATAAGAAATAGGATGTCATTTGGMACTCTGTCTCCAGTGTGGTTGACAGGCCGGGCCTGCTGGAGGACTTGACAGAGCTTGTGAACCCAGTAAGTACTGACTCTGCCCTACTGGGTATGGTTTGACAAGGGTTTCAAACAAATGAGAAGGAGAGCCAGTAGAGGGTGAGAGACGGAGGAACAGACAGCCTTTTGTATAAGCAATGCAGCAAGGCTGATCCGAGACATGCTAGTACAGGGGAAGAAACGTGCACCGAATTGTATAGCTTTCTGGCCTACACTTCCTTCCCAGAACTGCTTATGTCAGTGCGTCTAGCCTCTCCGCCTGCTGAGATTTGTAGGAGAAAAAGTGAAAGGCCAGTGAAATGTTTGGGTGCCTGTTTCTAAATATCACTGGCCTCTCTTTTCAGAGGGGATTCCAGCTAAAGTTTAAGAGCAGTGACAGCAGCTTTAAATCTGCATGACATTGAATATGCATCGTTTAAGGCCGGCGCTGACTCACTCACCAGGACTAGAAGGTTATCGCCAGCACTCCTGCTGCTGTGGCAATGGTTGCCGGCTCCAAGATTTGATGATGAAATAATAATTACCAATTGATTTTGATATGCTTTAAGGAGAAGAGAAGGAAGTAAAAAATCTGGAAATGTCTGTGAGCCGGTAATGACACCCACAAGTGCAGATAGGAGAGGAGAGTTGGGCGGGGGAGGTAGGGTCTGTGGGGCTGCATGGAATAACTATGAAATTGATACAACCTTGAAGAAGGAAGATCCGTATACAGAGAGCAGAGAGAGTATGCCTGGTAATTACAGTGAAAACGTGTGTAACTAACTACCATGTTCGGAACCTCCGATGAGCACAGACTCCCTGGCTAAACACCACACTCAATTACAGAGGGAAAATAGGGGAAGGGGGACAGCAGGAGAGAGAGTAGGGAGGAAGAGAGGGTGGAACCAGGGACATTTTCCCCTTCAGTGACCTTTAGGCTAATGCGGTCCAGGAGATCCAGCTGTTTCTCAATCTGTACTTGAAGAAATGGCAGTCTATGTGTCATTCTCAAATGGCACCCTATTTCCTTTATAGTGCACTACTTTTGACCAGGGCCATATATGCACTATTTAGGGAATGGGGTGACATTTGGGACCAACTCATGTTCTTGGAGAATCGTTTCTGCTCAATAAAACATCTGACTTCCAGTGGGTGTGTGAGAAGGGGGTGAAGAGTGGGTGCACAGTAGGGTTATAGAGGGAACCGGGTTACCAAGATTTACTGAGACCCCCCCCCCTTTTCCAGGGATAAATTACTGCAGGAAACTGGTCAATTATAATAAATTATTTATATGAACAGCATGACGTGGTACGCAATATCTAAATCTACAACCTTCTCTCTGCTATCTGCATTATCAATCATCAACGCCCAGGGTGGGGATGACAGCGCATTTCAGCATGGAGTGCAGTTCACAATGCATGTATCATCTCATCATGGTAACTTTTTTTCTTGTGACAGGCCTACGTTTGCTGCAGCATAGAATATGCTACAGTAATATAAGGACTGAATGCGCGTCTAATTTATACATTTCCATCTGGCTTTAGGGGTCACCTTATTTTTTTTATTGTAAAATGTTTTATTTTTTGCAGCTGCAGAGTTTTAAAACAACTTCATTGTTTGAACGAGTTGCGTAATTCTAGTCCATATAATACWGTATAATACAATACAGTACATTGATGTGTAATTCCTATTGGAATCCAGCCAGCGTGAGGATATCCAACATTTTGAATTTTTTATCACCTGAAACTTGTATTCAGAATGACTGCCTGGGTTGGGTAGACTAAGCTATGAGACTCCCTAAAGCATCTAAACTGGAACAACCATTTCAYAAATGGGCGCAATAAATTCAAGTAACATATTGGATTAGTTTACAAAATATTTGTAATTTTTATTTAAAGATGAACTATCTCGCCMCCATTTCCTGGTTGKTAAAATTCTATTTGTTTGCCTAATTTCAGTTTATGTGACAAAACAAGCAAGTATAGTGTAAAGAATCATTGTACCATCTAACCGCTGTGAAATACCTTTTCCATAATCAAAAATATTGTATTTTCAGCTGTTTGTGTACTAAACCGAAAGTAAAAGACGCAAAAARAAAACTTAAGAACAGGAAGCATAGAAATGGTGCACAAAGAACAGATCTACTCCTTTTTAGACTTGCTTTCAATGAAAATGACAGATCTATAACATACATTTCTATGTGAATTTGGTAAGTTTGCCCAAAAAGTTACATATTGCAGTTTTAAGTAGCATACGATTAATTAATTAATCAATCAATGCACATACATGTTGACAAAAAACAAATCTAAAAATCAATAGAGCATGCTGGGAAATATGATGGGCATGGTTTTGGTTCAAAGTGATGTATAAGAGTTTCAGGCCCATGTATTAGGGTAAAACTAGGCCCTCTAAATAATTATTTATGAAACACATATACTATTGTGTTAGATTAAAAAAAACTTATGATACCATATTCACTTAAGTTCTAATTTGGTGAAATCCTTAAAACCAAAAATGGATAAATGCAACAACCATCTCTCTGTCACTGTCACAAGAACGGGACCAAGGCGCAGCGGATGTTGAGTTCCACATGTTTAATTCAAAGAGAAACTTAGACAAAACAAAATATATCAATAAACGAACAACTAAACACAAAACAACATCCCACAAACACAGGTGGGAAAAATAGCTACTTAAATATGATCCCCAATTAGAGACAACGATTACCAGCTGCCTCTAATTGGGAATCATACAAACACCAACATAGAAAATATAAACTAGAACACAACATAAAAATGATAAACTAGAATACCCCCTAGTCATGCCCTGACCTACGACACCATAGAGAAACCAGGGCTCTCTATGGTCAGGGCGTGACAGTCACTAACAAATACAGTCATAGGTAGTAACTCTACAATTTACTCAAAAGGCACTCTGGGAAATMTTGAAATAAGGCTTTACTAAGCGGTGTGCTAACTTATCACTGTTCCGGTGTCCACAGTCTCAACACTTTCAGTATTAATTTAACACTCTCAGTGTAATTATTATTATTTTTAACACTGGAGATTTTGCTGTGTATATTTGCTTTRAACAAATGTAGATTTTTTCAACTTAGAAAACGAATTTACTTGTAACCAGTTGAAACATTTTATTTTTTAGGTTAATCCAAAGAGTTATTTTTTTAATGATTAATAATGGTGTAATAACCCACAGTTTTCTTGACATTATAAAATTGTTGGTATTATTTTGTTTTCAATACAAAACATACACATACAAAAGACAATATTCAGACTCACACAAATATCAACGACATCACACCTGCCCAGACCCACTTTTTCTCACCCCTATCTCCAGTGCCTGCACTGCTCTACGCCACATGTTCTCAAATTTCACAATTTTGTTCCTCTCTGTCACCTATACTTTTTCAAAATGTAAATAATGAAGCATATGATTTTTGCGTTGTCTTAATGACGGATGATTGGTTGATTTCCATTTTTTAAGTATATGTTTTTTCAAGATAATAAACGAGAAGAGTATCATCCGACCCATCGGGTATCTCACTGCAGCCTCATATGACATGTCTTGAAATATGCAGACAGATGGATTAAAAATACATTTACATTGTAATACTTCTGACAGCCAACTTTCTTACTCTGCCCATAATTGTTTTATTTTAATCCCAGAAGGCATGGATTATTGAGTCATTGTTAGTTTTACACTTAAGACATGACTCTGTCATTGTGCTGTAGAATATGTGAATTTTGTCTCTTGTATAATACACTATACATTAGTTTATACTGGATTAAGTGTAAATTAATCTGTAAATTTGTTAGTTATGTTCCTCCCTCTTGTGTCAATATCAGCCCATTTTAAGTCTTGGTTTGTCTATCTTACCTATCATAGGAATATCCTTTTCTGACTCAAATAGGATTCCCTCAAGATTGCGCTGATGTCGAAAATATTTAAAATCAAAATTACTTGATATGAAACTTTTTAATTATATGTATTTGAAAATACGCTATGTATACAAAAGTATGTCGACACCCCTTCAAAATAGTGGCTTCGGCTATTTCAGCCACACCCGTTGCTGATAGGTGTCTAAAATTGTGCACACAGCCATGCAATCTCCACAGACAAACATTAGCAGTAGAATGGCCTTACTGAAGAGCTCAGTGACTTTCAACGTGGCACCATCATAGGATGCCACATTTCCAACAAATCAGTTCGTCAAATTTCTGCCCTGCTAGAGCTGCCCCGGTCAACTGTAAATGATGTTATTGTCAATTACAAAATGGGAGTGTCTAATCCTGAAGGCTGATTGGTTAAAACCGCATTRCAGCCGGTGTCTATTCCACAAGTTACCACCGGCGAAATCTATGACGTTAAAATGCCTATTAACTCTGTTCCATCTGACTATGCAATCCACTGTCGCATCAGCCCAGCCAGGCAATTTATGAACTTGAACTTCACTATAAGAAACATCTAGACATTATGTCACATTTCTTTTAGACTAGCATTTAGTTTTCAACAGAGGAGGATTTTTAAAGATTGCTGTCTGTCTCTCCGACATTTGCAACATTGTTTCAATATTCAAAMTTGATCTGCAACTGTCGCATAGTAATGAACYAGTCGGGATGAGACAGACAGGCAGGCAGCTTTTCTATTCAAAGAAATATCAATAGAAAACTGGTAAAACAAATAAAAAAGTTTGCAGTCTTTCCAGCTTCAGTTTGAAGTGATTGTGTTAGCTGTGTTGTTGGCTAGCTCCTCTGAACAGCAGTGTCCCGAAGAGAGAGCACAATTTCTATGCCAGGTGAATTCGCGTCTCATTAGCTCATTGTTATGGATGTATCCAAATAAACCAGAAAACAGCTTAAAACGTCTTATGGCTGCAATCCCGGTAACGGGATGATATGACAACAGCCAGTGAAAGTGCTGGCCGCCAAATTCAAAACAACAGAAATCTCATAATTAAAATTCCTCAGACATACTTATGTCTGAGTAAAATGTCTTATACCATTTTAAAGGTAATCTTGTTGTTAATCCCACCAAAGTGTCCGATTTCAAATATGCTTTTCAGCGAAAGCACCACAAACGATTATGTTAGGTCACCACCAAGCCACAGAATAAGCACAGCCATTCTTCCAGCCAAAGATAGCAGTCACAAAAAGCACAAATAGAGATAAAATTAATCACTAACCTTTYATGATCTTCATCAGATGACACTCATAGGACTTCATGTTACACAATACATGTATGTTTTGTTTGATAAAGTTCATATTTTTCTAAAAAAATCTGAGTTTACATAGGCGTGTTACGTTCACTAGTTCCAAAAACATCCAGTGATAGTGCATAGCCACATCTATTCAACAGAAATACTCATCATAAATGTAGATGATAATACAAGTWATACACATGGAATTATAGATATACTGTACCTCTCTCTGCAACCGCTGTGTCAGATTTCAAAAAAYCTTTACGGAAAAAGCAAACCATGCAATAATCTGAGACGGCGCTCAGAACTAAAGTCAAATTAGCCGCCATGTTGGAGTCAACAGAAACCAGAAATTACACGATAAATATTCCCTTTGATGATCTTCATCAGAATGCACTCCCAGGAATCCCAGGTCCACAATAAATGCTTGATTTGTTCGATAATGTACGTTATTTATGTCCAATTAGCTACTTTGGTTAGCGCGTTTGGTAAACAATTCCAAAGTCACAAAGCACGTTCACTAAAACATGACGAAATGTCCAAAAGTTCCGTAACAGTCAGTAGAAACATGTCAAACGATGTATTGAATCAATCTTTAGAATGTTGTTAACATAAATCTTGAATAACGTTCCAACCGGAGAATTACATTGACTTCAGATGAGCGATGGAACGGAGCTCCATCTTATGTGAACGCGCATGGTGAAAGCATGGTCAGGTCATGGCAGTTGTGACTAATTCTCCTCTCATCCGGCCRCCCTTCACAGTAGAGTCATCAGACAAAGTTCTACAGACTGTTGACATCTAGTGGAAGCCGTAGGAAGACTCACCCATATTTCGCTGGGATTTCAATGGGAGCTTGGTTGAAAATCCACCAGCCTCAGAATTTCCACTTCCTGTTTGGATTTTTTTCTCAGGTTTTTGCCTGCCATATGAGTTCTGTTATACTCACAGACATAATTCAAACATTTTTAGAAACTTCAGAGTGTTTTCTATCCAATACTAATAATAATATGCATATATTAGCAACTATGACTGAGGAGCAGGCCGTTTACTCTGGGCACCTCTGTGCACCTTTCGTCCAAGCTACTCAATACTGCCCCTGCAGCCATAAGAAGTTAAACAATTGCAAATGCAGTTACTTTGTTGTTATTGTAAAATTAGAAAGTGCGCGTCCTCTTCGTCGCGCGCCCACAGACTGATTTCCAACTCTGACTCCCTGTACCAAAAATCTAAATTCTTCCTCGTTTTGGAAGAAACAAGGCTGACATGTAGTAGAAGCCATATGAATTGCAATCTGGGAGCTGGAATTGCATAGGACCCATAGCTTTCCATTGTACGAGCATGGGATCTCCCCAAAAATTATTCTGGTTGGTTTCCCTTTGGYTTTTCTCCTAGCATATCAATTGTGTTGTGTTATAGTCTCATACATTTTAACATTTCCACAAACATCAAAGTGTTTTCTATCCAATGGTACCAATTATATGCGTATCCTGGCTTCTGGGCCTGAGTAACAGTCGTGAAGAGGGCACGACAAAGCCTATTCCCCTCTCAGGAGACTGAAAAGATTTGGCCCGGGTCCTCAGATCCTCAAAAGGTTCTATAGCTGTACCATCGAGAGCATCCTGACTGGTTGCATCACTGCCTGGTATGGCAACTGCTCGACCTACAGAGGGTAATGCGTACGGCCCAGTACATCACTGTGGCCAAGCATCCTGCCATCCAGAACCTCTATATCAGGCGGTGTCAGAGGAAGGCCCTAAAAATTATGAAAGACTCCAGTCACCCTAGTCATAGACTATTCTCTCTGCTACCGCACGGCAAGCGGTACCGGAGCGCCAAGTCGAGGTCCAAAAGGCTTCTTAACAGCTTCTACCCCCAAGCCATAAGACTCCTGAACAGCTAATCAAAGGGCTACCCAGACCCCTCTTTTAAGCTGCTGCTACTCTCTGTTTATAATCTGTGCATAGTCACTTTAAGGTCTGGGGAGTTTCCAGGCCATGGACCCAAAATATCGATGTTTTGTTCCCCGACCCACTTAGTTGTCACATTTGCCCTATGGCTAGGTCCCCCATCATGCTGGAAATGGCATTGTTCGTCACCAAACTGTTCCTGGATGATTGGGAAAAGTTTCTCTCGGAGGATGTGTTGGTACCATTCTTTATTCATGGCTGTGTTCTTAGGCAAAATTGTGAGTGAGCCCACTCCCTTGGCTGAGAACCAACCACACACTTGAATGGTCTCAGGATGCTTTACTGTTGGCATGACATAGGACTGATGGTAGCACTCACCTTGTCTTCTCCGGACAAGCTTTTTTCTGGATGCCCCAAACAGTCGGAAAGGGGATTAATCAGAGAAATGACTTTACCCCAGTCCTCAGCAGTCCAATCCCTGTACCTTCTGCAGAATATTAGACTGTCCCTGATGTTTTTCCTGGAGAGAAGTGGCTTCTTTGCTGCCCTTCTTGAGACCAGGCCATCCTCCAAAAGTTTTCGCCTCACTGTGCGTGCAGATGCACTCACACCTGCCTGCTGCCATTCCTGAGCAAGCTCTGTACTGGTGGTGCCCCGATCCCACAGCTGAATCAACTTTAGGAAACGGTCCTGGTGCTTGCTGGACTTTCTTGGGCACCATGAAGCCTTCTTCACAACAATTGAACCGCTCTCATTGAAGTTCTTGATGGTCCGATAAATGGTTGATATAGGTACAATCTTACTGGCAGCAATATCCTTGCCTGTGAACACTTTTTTTTGTGCAAAGCAATGATGACGGCACGTGTTTCCTTGCAGGTAACCATGGTTGACAGAGGAAGAACAATGATTCCAAGCACCACCCTCCTTTTGAAGCTTCCAGTCTGTRATTCGAACTCAATCAGCATGACAGAGTGATCTRCAGCCTTGTCCTCGTCAACACTCTKACCTGTGTTAACGAGAGAATCACTGACATGTCAGCTGGTCCTTTTGTGGCAGGGCTGAAATGCAGTGGAAATGTTTTTTGGGGATTCAGTTCATTTGCATGACAAATTTGTGAAAATTAATAATTGTGTATTTCTCAAAACTTTTGGCCACGACTGTACTTACATTTACAGTTGAAGTCGGAAGTTTACATACACCTTAGCTAAATACATTAAAACTCAGTTTTTCCCAATTCCTGACATTTAATCCTAGTAAAAATCCCAGTCTTAGGTCTGTTAGGATCACCACTTTATTTTAAGAATGTGAAATGTCAGAATAAATAGTAAAGAGAATYATTTATTTCAGCTTAAATTTTTTCCATCACATTGCCAGTGGGTCAGACATTTACATACACTCAATTAGTATTTGGTAGCATTGTGTCACACCCTGACCGTAGAGATCTTTTTATTCTCTATGTTTGGTTGGTCAGGGTGTGACTCGGGTGGGAAACTCTATGTTCTTTATTTCTATGTTTTGGCCGGGTATGGTTCTCAATCAGGGACATCTGTCTATCGTTGTCTCTGATTGGGAATCATACTTAGGCAGCCTGTTTTGCCACCTTAGTTTTGTGGGATGTTGTTTTTTGTTAGCTCTGTGAAGCCTGCAGAACGTGACATTCGTTATTCTTTTGRTGTTTTTGTTTGGTGTTCGGAGTAATTAAAGATCATGAACACTTACCACGCTGCACCTTGGTCCAGTTCTTCAGATGAGCGTTACACATTGCCTTTAAATTGTTTAACTTGGGTTAAACGTTTCGGGTAGCCTTCCACAAGCTTCCCACAATAAGTTGGGTGAATTTTGGCCCATTGCTCTAGAGAGCTGGTGTAACTGAATCAGTTTTGTAGGCCTCCTTGCACACACACACTTTTTTGGTTCTCCCCACAATTTTTTTATCTTGTTTGAGGTCAGGGCTTTGTGATGGCCACTCCAATACCTTGACTTTGTTGTCCTTAAGCCATTTTGCCACAACTTTGGAAGTATGCTTGGGGTCATTGTCCATTTGGAAGACCCATTTGCGACCAAGCTTTAACTCCCTGACTGATGCCTTGAGATGTTGCTTCAATATATCCACATAATTGTCCATCCTATTGATGCCATCTATTTTGTGAAGTGCAGTCCAGGCTCCAGAGCATTGTAGCTGTAAAAAAGGGAATAACAACAACAAAAAATCAGAAGACATTACAACCTTGCACAACATCAATTAACCTCCCAAGTTTATATAAGAAGAATAACCTCATACAATGCAATTCAAATTATTTTCACCTGAAGTGCTGGTACTGCTTGATCTAGTTAAGTCAGGTTACATTTAAAGGTGTTGTTGCAAGCCTTAGCTTTCCACCAGCACTGTATCATCCTCCAGTCCAACCAGCTGTGGGATGTTGACCCTGGTCACAGTGCTGTCCTTCACAACACCAGCAATCTCAGACAAATTGTGTGATTTGTGGTGGTTATTCTATGTTCTATTATTTGTATTTCTATGTTTTGGCCGGGTAGGGTTCTCAATCAGGGACAGCTGTCTATCGTTGTCTCTGATTGAGAACCATACTTAGGTAGCCCTTTTTCCCCACCTGTCTTTGTTGGAAGTTGACTTTGTTTATGGCACAAAGCCTTTAGCTTCACGGTTTGTTTTGTAGTGTTTATTGTTTTGTTCGGCGTCTTTTCAAATTATAAAGAAAATGTACGCTCACCACGCTGCGCCTTGGTCCTCTTCTTTCAACGGCCGTGACAGTTATTGCTTTTATATTTTCATTCAGTATACATTTGTAATATAACATGAAGAGAAAGCAAAGTTGTAATTCTCTATGCAAGTGTACAAATATAAGATTATGAACAGGAATTACACTTACTCTCACAGGTGGTCAAATATAATTTTCTGAAAGCCACGCCCCCAATAGGCCACGCCTCCTGAAAATGACCTATGGCTTACAATTTTTTTAAATCCATATGCTGGGTCAACCGGGTTAAATTAACCCATGTTTGAGTAATCCAAATCTGTGTCCTATTAGGGGCATGGCTTTCATATATTTATTTTTGGCCACACGTGAGACTAAKTGTATTTCATGATCATCATGTTATGTTTGTACACTCAAATATAGAGTGATGACTGGTTTCTCTTCCAGAACAAGCAACTGACCAACTGCTTAAGGAGAAGATGATGACAGACTGCAGGCCTTGAGGCCAATACAGTGCTGCTGAGGCAAGCCTTGCACCCTTGGCCTGCAACCCTCCTTCCTACATTTGGAGGAAGCGAGCAAACCACAGGGGAGAGCCCCCATTGACCTACGGATCACGGTCTTCCAGGTGTGTTTGCCTGCTCTAAGGTTTGTCCTTCATCCCCCTGCACGATTGGAGCAGAATCCAAAAAACAGCACCACCCACCTGAACAAGATGACCATGATGAACCCAGGAGTGATGCGCCACTACTACGCTGTCAGGCTGATCCACAACGAGGAGGCTGCCGAAGACAGAGCCTTCAATCACCAGGAAGCAGCAACAACCGCCAGACCAGAAACCATGACCCGCCTGTAATTTGGCAGGGCAGTTGTCCAGAGAGGTTTGGGCTTTATGTTGTCTGACCTAAACTGTCTGGTAACATCCCAAGGGCCACAGGAATCCTTTGAAGCCAGTTTCAAGACCCACCAGTAACTAGAAAAGTGTTGGTCAAAAATCATAAAGTGAAAAGATTCAGCCCCGTTTCACAAATTCTGAGCATACCACCTTTCCGACACCGAATTCAAGATAGTTACAGTACAGCTTCCAGGACTACGACATACAAGTTTAGTGAAGCAGGTTCGCCACGCTCAAGTCAGCAGCTACGAGGGTCCTGGATGAATACAACGTCTCGGCCAACTTGGCTGAGAGAACATCCCTCTTCCAACAGCTTCGGTCACTCCTGCTCACCCCCACACCAGTCCTGGTGGGGGGCGATTTCAACTGTGGCTTCTGAGATGAAGACCACAGTAGACCCATGAGAGACTGTAGCACACAGGAACTCCAATCAATCATGGACGACTTCGCCCTAACAGACGCCGGTAACACGATCCTCCAAAACCAATACGGTTGAGTTCCTCCGGTGCATCCTTCTCCCGGATTGGCATGTTCTTGATCTCACCATGTCTGAAAAAGTGTTACTAGACAAGCCAGGTGGAGAACTTCTCAGACCACAAGAAATTGAACGTGTCCATAGATTGGGAAGGCATAGTCTGACCCGTTTCAGGAAACTAGGCGTATGTCGCAAGTCACTACTTCACAGGAGAGCCGTTTGAACGTGTTTTTTTGGCAGAAATGCCTTCTCGAACATGTGAACTTAATAACAAACCTTTAATGCCATCTGTAAATAAGAATACAAATTTAAATTAGGAGCCTAGTTGGTTAACTTCTCTGAGCTACGGATCCCTTTTACGGATCATTTTCCTAAACAACCGCTGAATTGCAGGGCGAAAATATTACAAAAATATTTATAATCATGCAATCACAAGTGAAATATACCGAAACACATGAAACTATGCTTTGCAACGAAAGAAATCTTAAGCTTTTGTGGTGTATCAATCAATGCTAGAACAGCTAGCCCCAAATTAGCATGGTCACGAAAGTCAGAAAAGCAATACAATTAATCGCTACCTTGATAATCTTCGGATGTTTGCACTCACGACGACTCCCAGTTCCACAACAAAGTGTTATTTTTGTTCGATAAATATTACTTTTTATAACAAAAAACGCCATTTTGGTTGCGCGTTATGTTCAGAAAACAAAGCCTCGTTCCGTTCGACGAAAATTCCAAAAGTATCCGTAATGTTTGTAGAAACATGTCAAAATGTTTTTTTATATCAATCCTCAGGTTGTTTTTTAACAAACATGATTCGATAATATTTCAACCGGACCGTAACCTATTCAATAAAAGAGAGAAAGAAAATGGAGAGCTACCCTCTCGCGCGCATGGAACTATCAAAGGACACCTGACTACTTTTGAAAATTCTTGCTCATTTTTCAAAATAAAAGCATGAAACTATGTCTAAAGCCTTGTCACAGCCTGGGGAAGCCATTGGAAAAGGAATCTGGTTGATACCCCTTTAAATGGAGAAAGACGGCAAGGAACACAGATAAAATTTAAAAAATCACTTCCGGGTTAGATTTCTTCAGGTTTTCGCCTGCAGAAATCAGTTTTGTTATACTCACCGACAATATTTGGACGTTTTGGAAACTTTGGAGTGTTTTCTATCCTAATCTGTAAATTATATGCATATTCTACGATCTGGACTGAGAAATAGTCTGTTTACCTTGGGAACGTTATTTTTAAAATTATAATAATTGACCCCTAGCGTCAAGAGTTATTAATCCAATGAGAATTTGTGGTCAATCCTCACGAGGCGGGTGGACAAACAAAAACCCACAAATTCTGACAAACTCCAAGCATTGATTATGCAAGAATGGGCTGTCATCAGGCAGGATGTGGCTCAGAAGGTAATTGACAGCATACCAGGGCGGATTGCAGAGGTCTTGAAAAAGAAGAGTCAACACTGAAAATATTGACTCTTTGCATCAACTTCATGTAATTGTCAATTAAAGCCTTTGACAGTTATGAAATGCTTGTAATTATARTTCAGTATTCCATAGTAACATCTAGATATTTTTGTCAAAGACACTGAAGCAGCAAACTTTGTGGAAATTAATATTTGTGTCATTCTCAAAACTTTTGGTCTCGACTGTAGGCCTGTATAAGGTTAAGTTTCACGTTTTTTATTTTCATGTGCACAAGTACAGTGAAATGGCATTTTTCTTGCTCTCTCCCAACCACGCAGTAATGAATATTAGTAGTAGTCTACTATAAAAAGTAGAACAAAAACACACGAGAAATAGAACCGTATGTACTCTATTTTTATCATTATTATAAAATTCTCATATTTACTGTAGGTTGGGGGAAAAGTCGATGTAAAACATAGTTGAGTTCAAACATCCTGGTTTCAGGTCCTTCAGAAACTGACACAGTCCTTTTCCAGATACAGCATAAATTACTGTTTAAGATTAAAACATTCTGCCAACACAGTAAATAGWCTGGTAGTTTATGTAAAATATTTCACAACATGGGTAGGCTACAGTAGACAGGAGAGCAATATCAGAGCCTATACCAAGGCAGGACATATAAACCCAACAATCTATAAATAAACTAAATATTGAACAAAAATTCGAATWTTGCATGATGTGGCCTAATGCCAAATTAACTCTGAACTTGAATGTGAAAAGATACAATTCTATGTGGTGGATCGTGATGTCAAACCACTGCTAAGCCTCTCTGACAGTTTCAGACTGGGTTTAGTTTGTCTCGGACCTGAAGCGCATGCAGTCCAGCATGGAGCCTCTGAGCAGACTGACTACATAGACCTGTTTGACTGCAGAACAGTGGGAAAGCTACCAGTCGTTTACCACATGTGACTGGATGACTCTGTGCACCCCAAAAGCTCTGTGTGCTCCCAGAAGCTTGCCATTCACCATGAAAGAAAAAGTGGTCAAGGAGATGGATTGAATGGAAGGACTGGATGTCATCACACCAGAAGAGGAGGCCACTGAATGGGTCTCAGTCATGGTGGATGAAAGAAAAAGGATGGAACAGTAAGAATACGTGTTAATCCAGTCCATCTCAACAAAGTGCTCCTCAGGCCACATCATCCCATGAGAACAGTGGAGCAGGTGATCCCGGTATTTGATGCCAAGTATGGGTTCTGGCAGATAACCTTCATGACCCCAGTGGGAAGATATCGCTTCCTACGTACTCCCTACAGAATCTTCACAGGAAGTGCAGTGTTTCAGAGGTGTATGGAACAGCTCTTCGCAGYACAACCCTGTCAAATCATTMTGGACGACTTTTTGTTCTGGGGATGGATAGTTCGGGAACACGACTAACGCCTCCGCCAGGTCATGGACAGGATAAGAGCTCTTAATCTCAAACTAAATCCAGACACATGTCGCTTCAGGGTCTCAGAGGTCCAGTATGTAGGGCATCTACTCACAGACATGGGTGTCAAGCCTGATCCTGGCAAGACAGAGGCAGTCTGCCTGATGCCAACCCCAGAGAACAAACTTGGGCTCGGATCCTCTGAATGACAAACTACCTGTCCAAATGTATCCAATGCTACAGGGAGGTAACTGTCCCTTGCGTAAACTTCTGTGTGGAATGGTGTTGGCTTGAACATCACACTACTGCGTTTACTAAGCTGAAGGTGCTTGTAACCAGTCCTCCGGTACTACAGTGGTGGACTTGGTGCTGTGRGCTTGCAGAATGCTAGGCCTGTTGCCTTCGCATCTAGGGTCCTCATTGAGACAGATTGAAAGAATCTCCTGGCTCTGGTCTTCGTATGAAAGAAATCCCTCGACTACATCTAGAGTTGGGCTTTGACTATTGAAACTMACAACCCGTCATTAATCACCATCCTGAGGAAGCCCCTCCACAGAGCATCAGCACGCCGGCAGTAGATGATGCTCCAAKAGCAGTGCTATGACCTGAATGTTGGCTACAAACGAGGTAAAGTGCTCAATGTGGCAGGCACCCTATCTCGTGCACACCTGCCCTCAACCGACCATTCAGAGTCAAATGAAGAGGACGACATCATGACCGTGGTGGTGCTCTCAAAGAGTTGAGGAACTTCGGTGTGAAACACATGAAACAAATCATCATTTTATCTGTTCCTAAATCAATGTAGGTAAAATGTAACATAATAAACTATCCAAACAATAAGCTAATCAAATAAATCAGCCGATAAATTAGTCTGTCTACAATTTGTTTTCATTTACATTATCTTTGAAGAGTATGCCTAGGTTGTCCTGATTTGGAGTGTTCCTTACTTGGTGGGTCTGGCGGAGATGTTGATGGTGTGTTTGTGTTTAGCTGGAAGTTGCTGGATGGAGGTGGCAGTTGCGGTTGGTCGGTGCTGTGTCCAGGGTTGGTGCTGGTGTTGAGGCAGGGCTGGAAATTGTGCTGGAAATCAGGGCTTGGTGCTGGGTTTGGTGCTGCAACTGGGCACCGGGGAAAAACAGGAACCGGGAACAAGGAACTGGGTTGGTGCTGGGACTGGTATTGGATCTGCAGAGGGGAYGACCCACACAGAAGCCCTAGWKCCAGAGGTAAATGGTGGRACTCCCCTGTGGTCTCCTCGCTCCGGGTGAAGGTTAGATCTTTGGTCCCTCCTCTGCGCCTCTTTTAGTGTGGTATGAATTGTTCCTGGTTCCGGTCTGGTTCTGGTTATGTGAGAGGGATAGGTGCAGAGGGAGGAAGGGTGAAATGGATGGAGAGAGAGCAGGGGGAGGTGGAGGGAATGACCATCGGCCTGGGCTGGTGCTGGAGGAGAAGTGATGTCGCGGCAAGGCTGTATGTGGGAGGACAGAGGGAACAAACAGGGCCCAAACCCATGGAGCACTCACAGTGAACACACCTACCAACTATCTGTGAGTGCTCCATGGGTTTGGGCCCTGTTTGTTCCCTCTGTCCTCCCACATCCAGCCTGCGTGGGGGTAGTTCTCTGTGCGTACATTATGCCTTCTATGGATGGATCCCTAGTGGAGAGGCAACCATGAGCAGTCATCAGGGTGTATCTTTCTGTTCTGAATGTATTGTCAACGTCATGGTGATGGGTTATTGGAGAGGTTRGGGCTTTATCATTTTGTTGCAGAGGTGGATGAGGGCCTCTAGTGGGTCATATTTATTGTTGGGTGATTCTTGGCTGTTCACAGGTCTTGGCGTGTATGCCCACCGACTGCCTGATGGCCCCCTTCACTGACTTGGTGATAGAATGGGGGSTACTGGGAAAGGTGCCGGCGAAAGAACTAGGTAGGTTCTGAAGAAGTGGCCCCCTGCACATGTTGCAGGGCGTGTGAAGGTGCAGTCTGAGATGGGATGGTTATCAGAAAGGGGATATGCTCTGAGTCTGTTAAACAGGGCTGCATATTTGACTGMCTTCAAATTGTTACTGTGAGCCTGGGGTTTTCACCAGGCAACTCAGGACAAATGCCACAAATCCCATACCTCTCTGGAGAACTGCCCTGCTGAATTCCATGAACGTCATGGTTTCTGATCTGGTGGTTGTTGTTGCTGCTGCTGCTCAGCGATTGGCGACTCCTTCCTCTGAAGCCTCCTCATTGAGGATTAGCTCCAGCCACTCCACATTGTACCTATGCATTGCTCCTGTGTTCATGCTGGTCATCTTGTTCAGGTGGGGCATAGGGYTTTTGGTTCTGGTCMTGATGATTTATGCTCTGGTCGTTGGTCAAC
This sequence comes from Salvelinus sp. IW2-2015, assembly GCF_002910315.2. Classification (NCBI taxonomy): domain Eukaryota; kingdom Metazoa; phylum Chordata; class Actinopteri; order Salmoniformes; family Salmonidae; genus Salvelinus; species Salvelinus sp. IW2-2015. The sequence goes on along the minus strand of NC_036854.1, from coordinate 46,809,014 downwards.
TTCCGGATGCTGGGGGGTCCAGGATGGTCCATGGACTGGCAATTCCGGAACAGAGAGACAGCTCCAGTCGCAGTCAAGCCACTGTTACCGTTAGTGCCTCCAGGTCCGTACAAAGAAAATAATAGTGAAAGAGAGGGTAGAGAGAGTAGAGAGAGGCACACAACCCCAGAAAATCTCTGCCACGCAGAGTTGTGCGTAATGAAAAGAAACCAGAGTTGTATCACCATCAAGGGTTGGCTGACCCATTCAAGGGACTTCCACACGACGTGCCAGCGTTTTACGCCATGAGGGATGAGCTCACCGTCAGTGATAGCCTCCTACTACGGGGTCAGAGGTCCGTKATACCACACACACTCCAGCAATACTACATAAAACAGCTACATCAGGGCCATCCTGGCATTGAGTTCACAAAGTGCAGGGCCAGAGAAACCATGTTCTGGTCCTTCATGTGCTGCTGGCTCTAGATCTCCATGTAATGCTGAATGTTGTGACACTTCACTTTTCTCATACAGGTTTCTCCCAAGTTAGTGTGTCTGTGTTGTTGCATTGGCATTATGTTTACATTGTTACATGTGAGTAGTTACTAAGAAGGGGGATTTAGTAGGTGTTGTGTACAGTTGCCTAGTTACGAGGTCATCACTAGAAGAGGACACACAGGCACACAGGCACTTTTGGTCGAGTCACGCTGTTTCCCCCACACAGATGTGGAGGCCGAGTGTGTCCCTATAGTATACGAACACAACRCGTGCATCACAGCTGGTTTGAGTTGCACAAAATTGAATATAGCGTTGTTGATAATGTTCGGAATGACACAATTTCAAGTGTACAACATCAGAAGATGTATTTGGGTCTTATTTGTTCATGTCTTTTGTGTGCCCTGACACTGCACAATGAGCAATGAGTAATTGAATTGCAGCTGTGGTAAATTTATCATAAACAAGCCAAATCTGGACCCTTCTATAACATGCCATTTATATCAAAAATAGAGATTTATTTCAAAAATAAGAACATTCTCCTTTAACAGTGTTCCGGTGTCTATATGGGTCCACAGACTAAACACCTTCAGTGCTGATTTGAAACTAAAATMATAAATTAGTGTAAATTATAATAAATATTTTTTACTTGAAAATGTGTTGTGTATAAATGATCGCTGGTCATTACTCTCATAACAAGAGACAAGGTCGGCACCCTATTAACTATACAGTGCACTACTTTTAACCAGGYCCCATAGGGCTCTAGTCAATAGTATTGCACTACGTAGGGAATAGTGCCCCATTTGGGATGACACAGAATAGACAAAGGACTTGATATAAGTTTCAGTTCCAAGTGGATCTATGTGCTTCAACAGCACAATAATATACAATACGATACTTTACTGTCCATTTGCTTGGATACTCAACAATGCAATGACTGTGATGTTCATGCAATGCAGGGTTGTTTATTTGGTCAGAAGGACATGCAAGATGTACGAAAAAGACAATAATGAGGGTGATGCAATTAATAACTCATTATGAAGCCTGAAGAGACATGCAAATGATCTCCCTATCTCTCTTAGCGTCTGAAGTCAGAAGTAGAAGTAGCCATCTGCACCGTGCCATATGTGACAAGGGGCTGGTGCACTGGAACAAAGGGAATTCACACAATCACACTGAATCTAAGTTACTTATAGGGRTCTGGTCAAAAGTAGTGCGCTATGTAGGGAATAGGGTACCACTTGGGACATAGAATGATAGTTTGTTAGAAGAAGATTCACATTAATTGGTAAGGTTTCCATTGCTAATTATACAAAAACAGAAACACTTATTGCATTACATACAGTGGTATAAAGGTCTCCTAGCTCTAGCTGTTTACAAGCCAGCTGGATTTGTTTTGTAACAGAAATTAAAATATGCTGGACACATTTCCATCTACTTAACTACATCCTAAATGGCACACTATTACATAGAGAGTGCCCTACTCTTGACCAGAATCCTTTGGGTCCTGGTCAAAAGTACTGCTCTATAAAGGGAAATAGTGTGCGATTTGGGACACAAAAAAAGCTGTTTCTATTCATAATCCCACGACTGTTCAGCACTTCAATTAATTTTCATGGAGGGGAGAAGCTGTATAACTTTCATTACATGGGCTTTTCATTTGGAGCTGTAATTGGCAGTTGGGGCAAATGTTTGTTCATTTTGAAATAGTTTGAAATWATAATTATTCAAAACACAGAGGGGTAATAATGATGGAAAAGTAAATAGCCATATGCCAGCTGGTCTGTCTTGTTCTTTATTTTTCTACTCCTGCACTTCGAATGTTGTAAAAACAAACACACAGAATTGTGGATAAAACATTATATTAAGGTACCTGTGTGATTACATTATAGGCCTACATAGTAACTGCTTTGTATTCATATGGTTATACAGTTGAGCTGTTGATGTTACATTCTAGTGTCAATCACGTGGTATGAAAATGTGTTTCCATTTTGCATGGATGGCTGGATGTACAGTAGGTCTAACATGAGTGTCTTGGACAACAACAACAAAGAATCTTTCTGTGAGAGCTGAGAGGTAGCCTGATATTTCCTGCTGAAGAAAATATCTGGCTCGCCTCGGTGATAGACCAGACTTAAAAAGGTTCTGTAGTTCAAACTGGGTCATATTACAGAGTTCATTCAAATTGACAAAAATAATGTTATACTAGTGTAATACTACAAAAATATAGTACTGGAATACTGTATACTTTAAATCAGGGCCTATATTCAAAAAGTGTCTTAGTGAGATTGCCGATGTAGGATAAGAGTCCACCTGTCTCTTATTCATTATGATCTAAAAAAGGAAACTGATCCCACTCTCCTAAAAATAAACTTGCAAATTGGAACCAAATAAGTTTTTTGAGAGCGATGCCATAGGGGAACCACTTTAGGGTCTTTGAAGAACCATTGAAAAATCCCAAAACCTGAAGTGTTTTGGCGCCCCAGGACCGGAATTGAATAGCCCTGCTGTGGGGTTTTAAGGCATACTTCTCAGGGTGCCTTTCGAGTGAATTTTTTTGTTACCAGTACCACCCATGACTGTGTTTGCTAATAACAGAGACATGGTTGTTGCATTTGTGCATTGTTGCAGAAGTGAGATCCTAAGTGAATATGTTTATTATGACAATACATATTTCATAAAGCCTTCTTCTGAGGGCCTAGTTTTGCCTTAAAAGAGAGGCCTGAAACTCAAAGTTTACAGGCCACTCTAGGCCAGCAAGTCACATTATGCTGGCTTGCAAAGTGATGTGTTATTCCTGTTGGAATCCAGCCCGAGTTGGGATATCCAATGTTTGGAATTTTTATTCACCCACAACCTGCATTCAAAATGACTGCCAGGGTTGGGAAGAGTGAGATGAGACTACCTTAAACATCTAAACTGGAAGAACCATTTCAGTAACGAGTCCAAGTAACAGATTGGAAAAGTTTAGAAAAATGTATGTTATTTATATTTGAGTAGCATAAGATTAATGAACGTACTATCAACGTACTAGCAAAATTATAGCCTGTCAGCTCACACACAATTCTTCCGCTGCTCTGTTCGCTACATATTTTAGTCTCACTGCCATCACTGAAATCGTTTGTGGTGACAAGGGGCGCGACGGCCGCTGTACAAAACAATGTCATCATCCATTTTATCATCTAACCAATCAGAGTATCAAAGCCAATTACGAATTTTCAAAACGTCACTTTACCATTGTCTATTTTGGCTCTGGCCCAACCCATTGGTTTCTGGACCAATCAGACGGCCCCAAATGTGTTTGAGTTTGGTGAACGTTCGAGCAGGTACTGAGACCCAGTGTCATTGTGGAAAAGAAACTAACGTCTGTGGGCGTGGCATATAGTTTGGTAGGCTCAAAGAGTCTGGGTAGCCAGGCAAGAAAAAAAATWGATATTGAAACAAACTATACAAAAAAATCAACCTGCAATAGAGCATCCTGGGAAATATGATAATGTTGGGTGTGGTTTTGGTTGAACTGGTTTTTAACTCCAACACTGTTTTTTTTAACACAACTAAGTGTTAAATCTTTACAGTGTTAATTTAACTCTTGAACAACACTAGAAATGTTACACTGAAAAAATCAACACTATTTAACATTGGCCAATTTACTGTGTGCTATGAAAGGGACACATCTGCAGGCTTCCATACATTTCAACCATAGATACCAAGTCAAAACCCCATGCTTACCTCAAAGGTTCTATATAAAGCAAGAGTTCTCCAAGGAACCTTAAGAGCTGAGGAAGAACCATTTAATAAACWTTTTTTCTGTGTAGATCAACTACTCTGAGACCATTTATATATACGGTAATGCTTTATACTGTAAATCTGACTTCCCCTTCCTGGGGCCTTATTTATAAAAAATATTAAGATTTCTAAACTTGGCGCACGCCGTACATATGCATATTTCCCGTAATWAAACAGAACTGTTGTTAAACTGTGTCCACGTGAACGACTATTATAACTCATCCCATCTTTCACCTTTCATAGTGACATTTATTCCCTTATTTGCTGTATCTAAAGGCCACGYCAGTATCTATCTTAGGCCAGGACAGTATCTAAAGGAAATAGCAATGGCAAACTTGATCAAAACATTTTCTTTTGCGGTGACATTTGCTGTGCCTATCTGTCAATTTCTGAAAGACAAAAGAAATTGCAAAATGTTGTGGACCTGTAAACAGATCGATTGAATTCAATAATGTTCAATATTTACTTTTTCACAAACATTATTATTATTTTTTTTACATTTGAGTCATTTAGCAGATGCTCTTATCCAGAGCGACTTACAGTAGAGTGCATACATTTTATAAATTGTTTTACATACTGAGACAAGGATATCCCTACCGGCCAAGAGCAGACGCTCTTATCCAGAGCGACTTACAGTAGAGTGAATACATTTTATTAAATTTTTACATACTGAGACAAGGATATCCCTACCGGCCAAACCCTCCCTACCGGCCAAACCCTCCCTAACCCGGACGACGCTATGCCAATTGTGCGTCGCCCCACGGATCTAAACCTAAATATGCTGCACTGCCCGCGAATTATGAAACATCTACTCTGGAAAAAAATTACAACTACAGTGGTAGCCTACACACTTCAATGCAAAAAAAATCTATTTATTTAACTAGGCAAGTTAGTTAAGAACAAATTCTTATTTACAATGACGGCCTACCGAGGAGCAGTCGGTTAACTTCCTTGTTCAAGGCCAGAACGACAGACTTTTACCTTGTCAGCCTGGGGATTCAATCCACCAACCTTTCGGTTACTGGCCCAATGCTCACACCACTAGGCCACCTGCCTCCCTATAGTCAACTGTCTGTTCAGCTGTTAAATTATTTTGTAGCCTATGTTATAAACCACGCTCCATTTCTGAGGCATAGAGCAAATACTTGAAATTATAATTGCCTATATATTACCTGTAGGCCCAATTAATTGAGAGATGCTTCATGCTATGTGTATGCTTCTAATCATTAAGGGAGTGTTTCTGGATAAAAAAGAAACAGGATAGGACTATGCACAGACAAGAATGATTTTCAATGACTACAGCTCGGCGTTGAACACCATAGTGCCCTCAAAGCTCTGCAACTGGATCCTGGACTTCCTGACAGGCCACCCCCAGGTGGTAAGGGTACAGAACAACACATCCGCCACACTGACCCTAAACACGGGGGGCCCTCAGTGGTGCGTGCTCAGTCCCCTCCTGTACTCCCTGTTCACTCTTGACTGCATGCCAGGCACGACTCCAACACCAACATCAAGTTTGCCGATGACACAACCAACAACGATGAGACAGTCTATAGGGAGGAGGTCAGAGACCTGGTCTCACTTTTCTCACTTTTCAGCATATTACAAATCTCCAATGTGCTTGTTACAGMGTATACAAGAACCGGAGCACATCATTTCACTAGTCTTCTTCAGTTTTTGACAAACCACAAAGCAAATAAAATGTTATCTTCTCACAGATGATCAACTCAAATTCAAGCCTACTCCCTGGCCTAGCCGTAGCGCAAAAAGCTAAACTGTGTTGCTAGATGTGGGTGAAACCATTTTAGGGGGGTTTGCAGTTGGTAATACTTTAAGTTTATACAAATMTAACCACATTTTGGAAGGAAATTGATAACTTGTCCACCCACGTAACATTCAGCCCGTAGATGATGCCAAAGCATAWACCTAGATAATCCTGTCTAGCTCCATMGTTTACYATAACCCATTATATCTACAACCTCTCCTCACTCATGCCACGTTTTCTGCACACAATATAGCTGATTAGACGCACACACCATTCAATCTAGTCATCCTTACAAACTACCTCCCTTTGTCGCTTACATTACTTGATCCACCCTGTTCTCACTCTCCTCCGGCCCAACCAGGCTAAAACCTATCCAAGCCATAATACTCACCACATTTGATGATAGCAAAATATCTTCCTCGCTTGGCGACAAGGAAGTTATCTGTAGCATACATGTCAAGTGGTGATAATAAGTTGACGTGATGATAACGTGTGTCACGTTCCTGACCTATTTTATGTTATTTTTGTATATGTTTAGTTGGTCAGGGCGTGAGTTGGGGTGGGCATTGTATGTTTTGTGTTTTCTATGTTTAGGGCACTTGAAATTAGCCTTATATGGTTCTCAATCAGAGACAGGTGTTTGACGTTTTCCTCTGATTGAGAACCATATATAGGTTGGCTGTTCACACTGTTTGTTTGTGGGTGATTGTCTCCTGTGTCTTTCGTGTCTGTGTATGTGCACCACGCGGGACTGTTTTGGCTGTTCATTCTTCATTCGTTTGATGTAGTCTGTTCCTGTCCGTGAGTTCTGCGTGTAGTTATGTAAGTTCCATGTTCAGGTTTCGTCTACGTCGTTTTCTTATTTTGTAATTTTCCAAGTGTTTTCGTATTCGTCTTTGTATTTCAAATAAATTCATTTATGTCATCATACCTCGCTGCGTATTGGTCCTCCGATCCTWCTCTCCTCTCCTCGTCGGAGGAAGATCTAGAACGCCGTTACAACGTGTACCTACCAGTGCAGAGAATAGCTGTAAAATGCAACAATACATTTTTTGAACAGCTGCATAGAATTCTGMTACCACGTGCAAAAAGAACTCAAGTTGTAATTGCCGTTATTATTTCTTTGAAATTATGTGTCAAAAGGTTAAAGGTCTTACTCACATCAGATACGGCGAGTGTGATCACACAGTCATCCAGAACAGCTGGTGCGCTCATGCATGATTCAGTATTGCTTGCCTCAAAGCAAGCATAGAAGGAATTTAGCTCGTCTGCTAGGCTCGTGTCACTGGGCAGCTAGGTTACCCTTTGCAATCCGTGGCCACAAAAGAACAAACTGAAAGCCACACACCCAATAGGCCACTCCTCTAAGTCTTCTGATTGGCTGTCGCTGCTACATTGCACCCACTGCTATGCAATGCGAATGCACATAAGGTGTTGAAAATAATTAAAAAGCGTTCATTCAATTTAAAAAATCACATTGATCTTTCAAATGTGTTATTTTATATCAGAGAAATTCAGTAGAATATGTTGAAGAAACCAAAGCTTAATTAAAGGATCATATCAATCAGAAAAAAGACTTCAGATGAACAACATTGCTGTCCCACTTTTTACAGTTTAGTAAAGGAGCCCTTTGAAGTTATTGTTTGACAATCAGATGACAACATCATGACTGGATGTGTTTATGCCACAACAAAAAGAAATACATTTTAAAAGTTAAATGACAAATCTTTAGGACTAAGCTCACAGAGATCCTATTGAATTAATAGGTATTCTATGTAATTGTCACGTTGTATAAATTATTCGAGATCCGCACAGGAATTCATAAAAGGGGGGTTTAATACTCCACCTAAAATATACAACATTCCCTGAAACGGCACGGGGACGAAGCCAAAAACAAACACATATACAAAAACACAGGGATGTAACACAAACAAACGAGCGAAGTTAAACCTCTAATAAATACACAGGACGAGACCCGCAATACACTACACGGGACGAGACCTGTAATAACAAGTGCACAATACACACAGCACGAAAGCCACAATAACAACGCACAGCTACGCACAGACCAACGGACATGGGAACAATAACTGCCAAGACAATGGTGAACAGAGGGCACATATGTACAATTACTAATCAGGGGAATTGGAATCAGGTGTGTATAATGAGGCAGTTCAGTGACGCCTAGAGGCAGGTGACGTAGACTTTCCCGGAACTGGTGCCTGGAATGAGCAGAAGTACCAGGGGAATCCGTGACAGTAATTCTATAATTAGGCCCATACATTCTTTTCAAATGAAATCAAATCAAAGTTTATTTGTCACATGCGCCGAATACAACAGTGAAATGCTTACTTACAGGCTCTAACCAATAGTGCAAAAAAGGTATTAYGTGAACAATAGGTAAGTAAAGAAATAAAACAACAGTAAAAGGACAGGCTATATACAGTAGCGAGGTTATAAAAGTAGCGAGGCTACATTCAGACACCGGTTAGTCAGGCAGATTGAGGTACTATGTACATGTAGATATGATTAAAGTGACTATGCATATATGATGAACAGAGAGTAGCAGTAGCGTAAAAGAGGGGTTGGCGGGTGGTGGGAGGCGGGTGGCGGGATACAATGCAGATAGCCCGGTTAGCCAATGTGCGGAAGCACTGGTTGGTTGGCCCAATTGAGGTAGTATGTACATGAATGTATAGTTAAAGTGACTATGCATATATGATAAACAGAGAGTAGCAGCAGCGTAAAAACGAGGGATTGGGGGGCACACGATGCAAATAGTCCAGGTAGCCATTTGATTACCTGTTCAGGAGTCTTATGGCTGGGGGTAAAAACTGTTGAGAAGCCTTTTTGTCCTAGCCTTGGCACTGCGGTACCGCTTGCCATGCGGTAGTAGAGAGAACAGTCTATGACTGGGGTGGCTGGGGTCTTTGACAATTTTTAGGGCCTTCCTCTGACACCGCCTGGTGTAGAGGTCKTGGATGGCAGGCAGCTTAGCCCCAGTGATGTACTGGGCCGTACGCACTACCCTCTGTAGTGCCTTGCAGTCAGAGGCCGAGCAATTGCCGTACCAGGCAGTGATGCAACCAGTCAGGATGCTCTCGATGTTGCAGCTGTAGAACCTTTTGAGGATCTCCGGACCCATYCCAAATCTTTTTAGTTTCCTGAGGGGGAATAGGCTTTGTCGTGCCCGCCTCACGACTGTCTTGGTGTGTTTGGACCATTCTAGTTTGTTATTGATGTGGACACCAAGGAACTTGAAGCTCTCAARCTGCTCCACTACAGCCCCGTCGACAAGAATGGGGGTGTGCTCGGTCCACATTTTCCTGTAGTACACAATAATCTCCTTAGTCTTGGTTACAGTATGTTGAGGGATAGGTTGTTATTTTGGCACCACCCGGCCAGGTCTCTGACCTCCTCCCTATAGGCTGTCTTGTCGTTTTTGGTGATCAGGCCTACCACTGTTGTGTCATCTGCAAACTTAATGATGGTGTTGGAGGCGTGCCTGGCCATGCAGTCGTGGGTGAACAGGGAGTACAGGAGGGGACTGAGCACGCACCCTTGGGGAGCTCCAGTGTTGAGGATCAGTGTGGCAGATGTGTTGCTACCTACCCTCACCACCAGGGGGCGGCCRSTCAGGAAGTCCAGGATCCAGTTGCAGAGGGAGGTGTTTAGTCCCAGGATCCTTAGCTTAGTGATGAACTTTGAGGGTACTATGGTGTTGAACGCTGAGCTGTAGTCAATGAATAGAATTATCACGTAAGTGTTGCTTTTGTCCAGGTGGGAAAGMGCAATGTGGAGTGCAATAGAGATTGGATCATCTGCGGATCTGTTTGGGCGGTATGCAAATTGGAGTGGTTCTAGGGTTTCTGGGATAATGGTATTGATGTGAGCCATTACCAACCTTTCAAGGCACTTCATGGCTACGGACGCGCTACGGGTCATTTAGGCAGGCTGCCTTTGTGTTCTTGGGCACAGGTACTATGGTGGTCTGCTTGAAACATGTTAGGTTTACAGACTCAATCAGGGACATGTTGAAAACGTCAGTGAAGACACCTGCCAGTTGGTCAGCACACATCCTGGTAATCCGTCTGGCCCTGCGGCCTTGTTTATGTTGACCTGTTTAAAGGTCTTACTCACGTCGGCTACGGAGAGCGTGATCACACAGTCGTACGGAACAGCTGATGCTCTCATGCATGCCTCAGTGTTGCTTGCCTCGAAGCGAGCATAGAAGTGGTTCWGCTCGTCTGTTAGGCTTGTGTCACTGGGCAGCTCGCGGCTGTGCTTCCCTTTGTAGTCTGTAATAGTTTGCCACAGAAGGCGGTGTAGTATGATTCAATCTTAACCCTGTATTGACGCTTTTTGATGGTTCGTCTGTTTGATGGTTCGTCGCATGGCATGGCAGGATTTCTTGTAAGCCTCCGGGTTAGAGTCCCGCAACTTGAAAGCAGCAACTCTACCCTTTAGCTCAGTGCGACTGTTGCCTGTAATCCATGGCTTCTGGTTGGGGTATGTATGTACAGTCACTGTGGGGACGATGTCCTCAATGCACTTATTGATAAAGCCAGTGACTCATGTGGTGTACTCCTCAATGCCATCGGAAAAATCCCAGAACATGTTCCAGTCTGTGATAGCAAAACTGTCCTGTAGTTTGGCATCTGATTCATCTGACCACTTTTTTATAGACCGAGTCACTGGTGCTTCCTTCTTTAATTTGTGCTTGTAAGCAGGAATCAGGAGGATAGAGTTTTGGTCGGATTTACCAAATGGAGGGCGAGGGAGAGCTTTGTATGCGTCTCTGTGTGTGGAGTACAGGTGATCTAGATTTTTTTCCCCTCTGGTTGCACATTTAACATGTTGATAGAAATTTGGTAGAACTGATTTCAGTTTCCCTGCATTAAAGTCTCCGGCCAATAGGAGCGCCGCCTTTGGGTGAGCGGTTTCCTGTTTGCTTATTTCCTTATACAGCTGACTGAGTGCGGTCTRAGTGCCAGCATCTGTCTGTGGTGGTAAATAAACAGCCACGAAAAGTATAGCTGACAACTCTCTAGGCAAGTAGTGTGGCCTGCAATTTATCACAATATTCTCTACTTCAGGCGAGCGAAATCTAGAGACTTCCTTAGATTTCGTGTACCAGCTGTTGTTTACAAATATGCACAGACCGCCCCCAGTTTTTGATGGCCCGTTGGTAGGATATTCGTGATCGTACCTCGTATAATTTATTGTTCACTGATTGCACGTAGGCGAGTAGTATTGACGGTAACGTCAGCTTTCCCACTTGTCTTTTCCGGGTCCTGACCAGGCATCCGGCTCTTTGTCCTCTGTACCTGTGTCACTTCCTCTTGCAAATAACGGGGATGTCGGCCCTGTGCGGTGTTTGGAGAATGTCTTGTGCGCCCTCCTTGTTGTAGAAAAAATCTTGGTCTAATCCGAGGTGAATGATCGCTGTCCTGATATCCAGAAGCTCTTTTTTTGCCGTAAGATACGGTTGCAGAAACATTATGGTCAAAATAAGTTACAAATAACGCCAAAAAAACACATAAGAGCACAATTGGTTGGGCGCCCGTAAAACTGCTGCCATTTCTTCCGGCGCCATTTTTAGGAGGTCCGTACTGGGAAGAAATCTACTTTCACCCCTGTTCGCAGTCATGATGTTCAGAATAATATGTATACATAGACCCTTATCACTATACACTGTAAGACTACATTCCCTAAACAGAGTCATTGGGATTTTAGAACTGTAGGCACATTTTCCCTCTCATGTTTAGAATTGTTTATTCAGTCTCTGTACCCATCTGTTCCTGATCTCATCTTGAATTGTCAGTTTCACTGCAACCAAGTCCTGGAGAAAAGATTATACTTAGAATTATGCCCCATAACGATTACCTTTTCAGACTTTAAAGTGTACTTTAACTTGCCCCCTAGATTCAGATCAAACACTGTTTTATACAAACGGGCAGATAAAATAATTGGAGGAAACTATATCTAGCTTGTCTCTTAAAGCCATGCGCCATAAGAAATTCAGTAGTCATTTTATTTCCCCTCTCATGAAGGATATCCAGCTGACATCAGAGTAACTGCAAGGTTATGATTTAAAAACAATCTTAACCCCTAGTTCAAGGACCCACAGAATCATTCCCAATGCAACAAACAATTAATTGAACAAGAAAGTATATCAAATTATAAATTCGAAAAGGGAGGTCAAAGCAAGAAAGGTGGCTAAATTAGCCTTGTATGCCGTTTTGGATTTACCCTTCAAGCATTTGGCAGTGAGTTTTCTTTTATTTGTAGAAAATGAGATGCAGCCTATGGTAGTGAATAAAAATGGATTATTTGAACAGCATGGGTTATAATCATAGTTGCACACAATTATATGGCACTGTCCTGACATGGTCAATGTCATGCATTATAATACTGAGCACATGTCTTGTACAGTGATATGAACATTGGCTCAAATAAAAAAACACAAAGAAAAAGAAAAGTAMTATTATTGCGATCATGTGGGTTTGACTACCCTGATTGCTCTGCATGCAGGTGGACAGGGAACTCACAATTGATTCTCAATTTCAGTCTATGACATTATTTGGTCCAAATAAAAGAGAGGCACAATTAAGAAATTATCCTCTTTGACGTCTTAGGTAATGTCCCAAATGGCAACCAATTCCCTATATACTGCCCTATATTCCCTATATAGTGCACTACTTTTGACTAGGGCCCATAGGGCAGTGCACTACACAGCAAACCCTCCAGATTTAAATCAACACTGAGAGTGTTAAATATACACTGAAAACTTTGACCATAAACAGTACACACTGGAACCAGTGTTAAATTAAATCAACACTGCGAATGTTAAATCAATCTTTAAGAGTCTATTAATGCACCCGTTTGTCAATTTAATTAACAAGTCAATTTTTTATCACATAAACATCTGTCAATTCAAGCTGAAGATATATTTTTTTGCATGGGCTGCGTCTCAATCCACCGTATCCGCCTATGACGCCCTTCTGCATCTGTGGTGGAAAGTGGCAGAGCTACAATACTGTTTGTCAGACCCGGAGACATCCCGATAATCGGTATTTTAATGAAAACGTCTGTAGCGTCTGAACGGTTTAGCCTACTAACTATTATMACCCCACTGTGGAAAGTGGAGACTCTCCCGTTTTGCTCTATGACCCCCAACCAGTGTCACGGGACTCGTCTGAAGGTAACCCATACAAASGAATGGAAGTATGGTGGTAAGGGTTAAATATATTTAACAAGGGGTTAAATATYTGTCCAGAAAAACTACTGTATTTCCTGAGCTTTCTTATGTCTCCTAGATATAAAACGTATTCCTTATGATTTATTTAATGACTGTCCTCTTCGCCCTTTACGAAGGTGTTAATGAATGCGTTTCTTTGTCCCCCCCCACACCTTTTAGAGGTTAAATCAACATTGAAAGAGTCGGACCATATACACACACTGGAACCAGTTATAAACACACTGATTAGTGTAAAACCGAATTAAAATATTTTACAGAGTGCCTTGCCTTTCGAGTGAATTGTGGAGTTACAACCCAAGACTGTATTTGCTAGTGACAGAGACATGGTTGTTGCATTGATACATTTTCAGTCCTACYGACTTCACCAAGTGAGATCCTAAGTGAATATGTTATCATAAAAGATACATGAATGCAATACCATACATATTTTATATGGACTTATTTTCAGTGCCTAGTTTTACCATACAGGGACCTGAAACTAGTGATGTTACGTTTGATACTTGAGCTCAGATGCATGCGTCGAAATCGCTAAGCAGCTAACTTCGAAAGAAGTGTGCCGACACGTGTATCACTCTATCAGACGTATGTCATCAATGACGTCCGAAGCTTAGTTTAATCACATGCTTTTTCAAACCGTGTTGCAAAAATATTTTTCCGTGGTTCCGGTGCTTTTTTATTTTATTTTTTGCTTTCAAATACTGACCTCTACTGCAAGAACTATGGAACATTCAGGGACATGGGGGTATGAGGTCAAACTTTTTTGACAATTGTTTTTTCTGTACTGTTGTTCAAATAATTAGCTTCATTTAATATAGTATACACTTCTGCCTTAAGCATCCTAAATAATGCCATAGATTCAGTTTTAGAAAAATATTCAACTTGAAAGCAAAAAAGGGAAGCATGATGTAAGATGCAAACCTGGTATTCCAACTGAACATTTTAGTAAAAGTGCGGAAGCCTTCAGAAAGCCTCGGTTTCCATCACTACCTGAAACTCATACACATCACTGTGAACCAAAACCACGCCCACCATTATAACATTTCCCAGCATATTCTATAACAGGTTGATTTTTAGAATATATTTTTCAATATCTGTTTGTGCATTGATTGATTATTAATCTTGTGCAACACAAATATAAATGACATACATTTTCTAAACCAATACGTTACTTGGACTTATTGCACCCATTACTGAAATGGTTGTTCCAATTTACATGCTTTAGATGTCATGTCTTTATATTTACAATCCTGGCAGTCATTCTGAATGCAAATTCCAAATGTCAGCTATTCTTTCTCTGGCTGGATTCCAATAGGATCTCTGTATCACTTTGCAAGCCAGTGCACTGTGCCTTGCAAGCCTTAAAAAAATAATTGTATTTCTTCCTAAAGGASTACAAAGTAGGACTGGGTGATATGACCTAAAAAAATCATATCACATTTATGGGTGATTAAAGATAAATATACATCTCTCTTTTATGTTTTCTCTAAACAAGTGTTGAACAATTAAAGACAAATACACTGCATTTCAAACATAAGGCAATAATCTAATGATTTCAGGGTTTGTGAAGATATACCTAGCCTAAATATACAGTGCATTCAGAAAGTATTGTTACYTTACAGCCTTATTCTAAAATGGATTAAATCGTTTTTTACATCAATCTAKACACAATGCCCCATAATGACAAAGAAAACGTTTAGAAAATMTAGAAAATMTATTAAGAATAAAAAACGGAAATATAACATTTACATAACTATTCAGACCCTTAACTCAATATTTTGTTGAAGCACCTTTGGCAGTTATTACAGCCTTGAGTCTTCTTTTAGTATGACTCTACAAGCTTGGCACACCTGTATTTGGGGAGTTTCTCCCATTCTCCTCTGCAGATCCTCTCAAGCTCTGTCAGGTTGAATGGGGAGCGTTACTGCAGAGATATTTTCAGGTCTCACCAGAGATGTTCGATTGGGTTCAAGTCCGGGTTCTGGCTGGGCCACTCAAGGACATTCAGAGACACGAAAGCCAGTTCTGTGATGTGTTGGCTGTATGTGCTTAGGGTCGTTGTCCTGTTGGAAGGTGAACCTTCACCCCAGTCTGAGGTCCTGAGCGCTCTGGAGCAGGTTTCCATRAAGGATCTCTCTGTACTTTACTCTGTTCATCTTTCTCTTGATTTCGGCTACTTCTGTCTGGCCACTCTACCATGGAGGTCTGATTGGTGGAGTGCTGCAGAGATGGTTGTCCTTCTGGAAAGTTCTCCCATCTCCACAGACGAACTCTGAGGCTCTGTCAGAGTGACCATCAGGTTCTTGGTCAACTCCCTGAACAAGGCCCTTCTCCCCCGATTGCTCAGTTTGGAAGAYTCTTGTTGGTTCCAAACTTCTTCCATTTAAGAATGATGGAGGCCACTGTGTGCTTAGGGATCTTCAATGCTGCTGAAATTATTAGGTACACTTCCCAAGATATGTGCCTCAACAAAATCCTGTCTCGGTGCTCTACAGACAATTTCTTCAACTTCATGGCTTGGTTTTTGATCTGACAATTACTGTCAACTGTGGGACCTTATATAGACAGGTGTGTGTCTTTCCAAATCATGTCCAATCAATTGAATTTAGGTGGACTCCAATCAAGTTATGGGGTATTGTGTGTAGTTTGATAAGGAAAACAGTTCATATAAGCAATTTTAGAATAAGGCTGTAGTGTAATAAAATGTGGAAAAGGGGAAAGGGTCTGAATACTTTTTGAACGCACTGTAAGCCTTCCACAAACATAAGACCCATTAGTAATTGTATTATTTCATCAAAATAGTTTAACCAGCTTTTTTTTGCAATTATCACTGTTCTGTCTTTCAAGTCTGTCTATGAAGATGAAATGTTTTGTTTCAAATTGAACTAGAACCATGCACATTCACTAATAATGACTAACTTCTTGTAGCAGGCATTKGGCTATAGAAAATTAACACAGGTCTCATCAARAATCTTTCAAGCCCACGTGCTAGTGATTAGCCAGCTAATCTTTATATACTGAACAAAAATATGCAACATGAAACTGTAATTTCAATGATTACAGTTCATGAAAGGCAATCAATCAGTTMAAATAAATAKATTTTGCTCTAATCTATGGATTTCACATGACTGGGCAGGGGCGCAGCCATGGGTGGGCCTGGGAGGGCATAAGCCCACCCACTTGGGAGGTGGGTGGGCCTATTCCACATAATCATATATAGGTGGCTTGTTTTGTGTTGGGGATTGTGGGTGGTTGTCTTCTGTCTTGTGTTTCTGCACCAGATAGGACTGTTTCGTTTTCACATTTCTTGTTTTGTTGTTTAGTGTTCTAATATATTCTTTATTAAATCATGTTGAACACTAGCCGCGCTGCGTTTTGGTCCTCTCCTTCATCCCAGGAAGAAAACCGTTACAAGCTGTCCGGTGGTCTGTCTGTGTCACGTGGTTACACTTGGTCTGCGGTTGTGAGGCTGGTTGGACGTACTGGCAAATTATCAAAAATGACGTCAGAGGTGGCTTATGGTAGAGAAAGGAACATTCAATTCTCTAGCAACAGCTCTGGTGTGCATTCCTGGAGTCAGCATGCCAGTTGCACGCTCCCTCAAAATTAAAACTGCACATTAGAGTGGCCTTTTATTGTCCCCAGCACAAGTTGCACCTGGGTAATGATCATCTTATTAATATGCCACACCTGTCAGGTGGAAGGATTATCTAGGCAAAGGAGAAACGCTCACTAACAGGGATGTAAAAGAAGTGTACACAAAATTTGAGAGAAATATGCATTTTGTGCGGTAGAAATGGGGGAGGGTATAGTGGGAGGGAATGGGGGAGTATAGTGGGGGATAGATGCAATAAATATTACTGTGATGGGGATATATCAATAAATGGGGGGTAAACACAGGAGAAGTTTATACGCTAAATAAAAATATAACCCCTGGAGGGAGGGGGGGGGTCTGAGCTGGCAACCCTGAGGTACCATAGTTACAATCTGATGCCGTGTTCAAAACAACTGGGAGCTCAAAATCGGCAACTTCCAATTTCAGTGTGTACAAGACAACTGGGAACTCTGGAAAAAATCAAGCTCCGTCTGGGAAAACTATTTTTGAACAGTCATCCAACTTGGAATTTCAATTCGGGAACTCGGGCCTCTTTGTAGAAATTCTACTTTCTGACCTGATGTCACTGACGTCATGATTTGACCTCGTATTTTTTTCAGAGTCCCCAGTTGTCTTGAAAGCACCTTAATTCAGTTGAGTGAACTATCCCTTCACTTAGTTTTTTATAACATCTTTGGTCTGACAGATTACGTGGTAACCAGAATGCTTTGTATGATGTCAACGAACATGGCGCCATGCATAGCTGGTAAATAGCTTAGCATTAGCTCATCATAATCAGTGCAACCTTAAAAAAAGTATTTTACACATATCATATGAGTCCATTACAATCAATGCAAGAATCAGAATGCATGATTTGTCATCAGWACTTGAGAACATGTGAGTAAAACAGTTAATACATTTATGCTCTATACATACAGTACATATGGTATGCTACAGTAGAAACAACAACACGATATGCAGAAAATAAGGCGCTTACTTTGATAGCAACGCACACATGTCCAAAGTTATTATTTGTAAGGAAAACAACAGTGCTGGCAATGCGGGCGCCAGCCAGAAAATGTGCCAGGGGGGGAAACGTTTGTGGAAGGCCTGCTCTGACTAGAGCAATGTCTTCATACTTGATCTGGGGATACACTGGGGAAGTGCTTGGGCTTTCCAACAGTGAAATGGGTTACTTCTTATGTGAATTAATGTGTAGGCGGAACACACCTCAGTTCAAACTGTTGTTAGAAAATCAAACTTCTTAGAAAATAATAAGAAATTGACAAATTGGAACTTAACCTATAGATAGCAGGCAGCATGCCTTGGTTTGACTGCAGCGCGGGTTAACTGTCCTGTTYRGTAACAAACACATTTTGGAACAGCGAGTGCATTCTGATATCACGTGCATAAAAAAACTCACGCTGGGGGCGACCAGTATAGATATTTGGAACTCACYCATAAAAAGGTTAAAAGTTGACCCTATTAGTCTATGGCAAAGCTAGTTATATGATTCCACTTTCATCTGTGTCTGGTGTTAGCTAGTTACTGGCTAGCTTCTTATGGCTGGGGGCAGTATTGAGTAGCTTGGATGAATAAGGTGTCCAGAGGTGCCCGGAGTAAACTGCCTGCTACTCAGTCCCAGAAGCTAAGATATGCATATTATTATTAGTATTGGATAGAAAACACTCTGYCGTTTCTAAAACGGTTTGAATGATGTCTGTGAGTATAACAGAACTCATATGGCAGGCAGAAACCTGAGAAAAAATCCAACCAGGAAATGGGAAATCTGAGGTTTGTAGGTTTTCAACTCATTGCCTATCGAAGATACAGTGGGATATTGGTCATATTGCACTTCCTAAGGCTTCCACTAGATGTCAACAGTCTTTAGAACCTTGTTTGATGCTTCTACTGTGAAGTGGGGGTGAATGAGAGGGGAATGAGTCGGAGGTCTGCCAGAGAGCCACGAGCTGACCATGCGTGTTCACGTGATAGTTAGCTTGCGTTCCATTGCATTTCTGAAGACAAAGCAATTCTCTGGTTGGAACATTATTGAATATTTTTGTAAAAAACATCCTAAAAATTGATTCAATACATCGTTTCACATGTTTCTACTGACTGTAACAGAACTTTTTGACTTTTCGTCTGCTCCTAGTGATCGCGGGTCATGAATTTGGATTACTGTACTAAATGCGCGAACAAAAAGGAGGTATTTGGACATTAATTATGGACATTATCGAACAAAACAAACATTTATTGTGGAACTGGGATTCCTGGGAGTGCATTCTGATGAAGATCATCAAAGGTAAGTGAATATTTATAATGCTATTTCTGACTTCTGTTGACTACACAAGATGGCGGATATCTGTATGGCTTGATTTGTTGTCTGAGCGCCGTACTCAGATAATTGCATGGTTTGCTTTTTCCGCAAAGTTWAYAAAAAATCTGACACAGCGGTTGCATTAAGGAGAAGTGTATCTATAATTCCGTGCATAATAGTTGTATCTTTTATCAATGTTTATTTTGAGTATTTCTGTAAATTGATGTGGCTCTGCAAAAACCGGATGTTTGGAACTACTGAACGTTAACGCACCAATGTAAACTGAGATTCTTGATATAACTATGAACTTTATCTAACAAAACATACATTGTATTGTTAACATGAAGTCCTATGAGTGTCATCTGATGAAGATCATCAAAGGTTAGTGATTATTTTATCTCTATTTCTGCTTTTTGTGACTCCTCTCTTTGGCTGGAGAAATGGCTGTTTTTTTCTGTGACTTGGCTCTGACCTAACATAATCGTTTGGTTTGCTTTCGCTGTAAAGCCTTTATCGGGCACTGTGGTGGGATTAACAAGAAGTGTATCTTTAAAATGGTGTTAAATACTTGTATGTTTGAGGAATWTTAATTATGGGATTTCTGTTGTTTTGAATTTGMCGCCCTGCACTTTCACTGGCTGTTGTCATATCGATCCCGTTAGCGGGATCTCAGCCCAAAGAGGCTAGCTAGGTCTTTAGCCATCATGGAAAAAAAGGATGGGAAGGGTCGTTCAAAACTCAGATYCAGTTGTCAAGTCATTACATCRGTCAGTGCTGCTGTGAACTGCATCACAAGAGACATACCAAATGGGAGACGTATAAAACATTGTTTACATCAGTGATGCAATTTAAATGTTGTTTGAGTAGCTTTATGCATCACCAAATTTACTTGAGATGATTTTACTGCCATACTAAGTCACTGCATCCAAGTTGCTTCACTCATGCATTTCAAAGATTCACCAGTCAAGGAGAGCTCATGAATAAAAGCTCCCCGCTGACTCAGCCTGTCTTTTCAAACTTCTTGGTAGTTAGCCATGAGAAGAAAAAAAAAGTTCTCATATTTTGAGGATTTCTATCAAAAAAATATTATGGATGATATTTTAATCACTCAAAAGGCTATTTTACATGGGAATCAGAATGACTGTTCGGGACCTTTAACAACTAAGAATTTGCTGTGTATGTAAGGGTACCATTTGGGAGGCAGGCTTGGAGAGAGTATTTTTTGGCAAGTGCAATCAAGGATACACATCTTCAAAGCTTCTGCGGAAAAGGGCTTATATTGCATTAGAAATGAATATTGAACTGAGTGGAGCCCTGGGCGTTTTTTATGTAATCCAGCCACTGTCTCTCACTGTGTATTTCAACAAGTTTCTCTAAAATAATACATGAAAAGTGACACATTATTACTGAAGGTAATCCGAAGCTGCCTGGAGACAAAACAATCAAAGGAAGCAATCTCAGACATCACAAATAACAATCTCGACAAGTGCCGGGTGAAATTAAAAATATGTAATTTTGGAAGCATGGGTAACAATCAACTAACGCTTCAGGGCTATCTCTCACAGGTAAGGAGGCAGACAGCATTAGGAGGCCAACGTTGCGAGATCCAGGCGGAGATGGATTGTTTGATTGTGAATGAAAAAAGTCATGTCAACAGTGTATTTTTGTTCTCAAACAAAGAACACAATCCCATTAGATGGAAATGCTGCATTGTTGCCCCTCTAGTTCAGAATCAATAAAGACTCACTCTCTTTCACGTTACTAAGATTAGATCCCACGTTTCTGCCGTCTGAATGCTTAAGCACTGTGCTATATCATTGATGGTAAATGCAGTTAGCGCTCCAAGCCAAAGAAATCTGTCTGGTTCAGCTGGCTCAGGTAATCAAACTGAGAAGGTTAAAGAGCCAGACAAAGGCGCTAAAACAAAAGCTTTTTGTACGCCATCGGGTAATGTCACATTATGTCAGCAGGAACTGTATCAATTGTTATACATTTAAATTATACTGCATGCATTGAAATATGTATGCCATGTCAAGAGTGCAGCATGTTCTATAGATAGAGATTTGTTCTCAAAAGACTGCTAYTCAATCAATAAAAGGGGTCAACACAGAATGTGTCAGACAGGCAGTGTAATTTGGAAGTATGTTAGATGGAAAACAAACAACCTTGGTGTTTTCACTTCTTACACACAAAAATCTGCATTCACCATGGCCCACACGCGATACCCTAGTGTTAGTCTTGGCAACTTATCCCCCTCAGAAATGGCACATTATGCTGTAAGGACACAGAGGGATATGTTGATTAATTCCTCCCGAGCCCCCCTCTGAAAAACACATTTACACAAACCCAAAGAGCGGGAAGAGAAAAGCTGGACGTCGCCAGTGTTGCAGTGTTTCAGACAGTCTTTGGAGGCCAAACACATTCAGCAGCCTGTTCTCCAGTCGAGCATGGCACACCTGTGAAGCTAGCATCTTGGGGGTCTGTAAGGCCAGCAAAGCCTGATAGCTCACCACAGGAGAGGAACTAGAGGACTCTGCCGGCAGCCTACGGCTGGCATGGGTGTTGGTCCGGGGTGGAAGGGAGCTGAGGGGGGTTGAGCAGCCACCTGCCAGGCTGGAGCTAATCTCTGGAATGCCAGGCCAGTGAACAGACAGAGCAGGCAGCTAGACAGGCTTCCCTGGAGGAGGATGAGAGGGGGAGAAGGTGGGTGTAAACAGGTCCAAGCTATGGGGATGCTGAATTGGTTAGTTGTCGAACAGCAGTCGGTGACATGCAGGGCGCGGCACCAGGAGGGAATAGTGGAGGGCGGGTGATGTGTAGGTCGAAGGCATAGGGAGGGGAACAAGTATTATTWTTTTTTATGGAAGCTGATGAAGGTTTTCTAGAATAAAGCCTTCTATAAACTATAGCTCTTCATTGGTAAACTGACTGGTATGGCTCAAGTTGTGAGCAATGCATTGGAGGTTGAATGGTGTTTAAGGCCAGGAATACAGGCCGAGTGGCAGAATGTTTAAGATCAGTGTAGTACAAGCTTTCATTGGTCTGACTGATAAGTAAGGATAAAGGCTTAACAGTTCCTTGACAGAAAAAAACACTGAGCATTCATACCCCTTGACTTCTTCAACATTTTGTTGCGTTACAGCCTGAATTCAAAATGGAATAAATACTAGATGTTTTGTCTCACCCAGCTACAAACAATACCCCATAATGACACAGTGAAAACGTGTTGAAGAAAGTTTTGAAAATGTATCGACWATTAAATGCAGAAATATCACACCCCTGAGTTAAAACTTTCTAGAAGCATCTTTGGAAGCGAATGCAGTCTTTTTGGGGGGTTTGTATCATTTGATTTACACAACATGCCTACCACTTTGAAGATGCAAAATATTTAATATTGTGAAACAAACAAGAAATAAGACAAAAAAACWGAAAACTTGAGCGTGCATAACTATTCACCCCCCKAAAAATCAATACTTTGTAGAGCCACCTTTTGCAGCAATTACAGCTGCAAGTCTCTTGGGGCATGTCTCTACAAGCTTGGCACATCTAGCCACTGGGATTTTTGCCCATTCTTTGAGGCAAAACTTCTCCAGCTACTTCAAGTTGGATGCGTTCCGCWGGTGTACAGCAATCTTTAAGTCATACCACAGATTRTCAATTTGACTGAGATCTGGGCTTTGACTAGGCCATTCCAAGACATTTAAATGTMTCCCCTTAAACCACTCGAGTGTTGCTTTAGCAGTATGCTTAGGGTCATTGTCCTGCTGAAAGGTGAACCTCCGCCCCAGTCTCAAATCTCTGGAAGACTGAAACAGGTTTCCCTTAAGAAATATTTAGCTGTAATTAGCTCCATCCATCATTCCTTCAATTCTGAGCAGTTTCCCAGTCCCTGCCGATGAAAAACATCCCCACAGCATGATGCTGCCACCACCATGCTTCAAGGTGGGGATGGTGTTCTCGGGGTAATGAAAGGTGTTGGGTTTGTGCCAGACATAGCGTTTTCCTTGATGGCCAAAAAGCTCAATTGTAGTCTCATCTGACCAGAGTACATTCTTCCATATATTTGGGGAGTTTCCCACATGCCTTTTGGTGAACACTGAACGTGTTTGCTTATTTTTTTCTTTTAGCAATGGCTTTTTTCTGGCCGCTCTTCTGTAAAGCCCAGCTCAGTGGAGTGTACGTCTTAAAGTGGTCCTATGGACAGTTATTCCAATTTTGTGTATGTCCATTACATGAAATSCAAATAAAATCAATTTAAATTACAGGATGTAATGCAGCAAAATAAGAAAATTGCCAAGGGGGATGAATACTTCTGCAAGGCACTGTATGGGGGCGTGGCTTTCAGAAAGTAATTTTTGGCCATCGGTGAGAATAAATGTCATTCTTGTTCCTCACGTTAACTTTGTACACTGCACATTTAAAATGTTCTTCGATATTTTGGTACATAACATGTTTTAATATACAGTAAATAGAATAACATTATTATTTAAATATTAGAACAAAGTGGTAACTATCCCAACATTGTGATATGTATAGGCAAAAAAAATTCTGCCTGAGAGGTAAGTAACTCATTTTTCATTCTGWATAGGACTAATCCTTCAATTTATACAGCTAACAATTCCCCAGGGACCAACTCAATGACTATAAAATCTGAAAACAGCTTGTGGGGTCTTAATAATGACTATCTTCATTTGAAAAGGGGTCTGAATATCAGAGGAACACCCATCCAGCAGTTTCTTGAACTGCATAGTCGATGTGGCGACCACCAAAGAGGCAGTCAAGTGTAATTCGACAGTTATGGCTGTAGGGCTGGTAGTTCTGGGAAACAGAACTATTATCTTGTCGTCCTCTCATGGAGTTATCACCTAGGAGATAAGTTTAGCTACGGTAAATTGACGCACATCATTCTCCCTTCTCGCTGATCAGTCACAGTAACTGTCACAGCAACCTGGGGCACGGAGATAGAATGAAGTCCCCCTGTAGAGTCTTCACCGACAATGGAGAGATTCATTAAGTTGGCTCTTGCCATGGGTGAAACTAACAACGCAAACAGTCCACTACAATGGGGCTGAGAATGGTTGCCCATATGTTGCAGAGAAAAACACATTGCATAATATTCAGACAGGAGTAGAGATGGCTGTTCTTCCAAATTCTCGAACCTCTTTTCTGGCCTAAAAATTACAAGTTCAGGTGTGGTCATTGTGAAATATCTATGTTCTTTAGACATGTTTAGACATGTTGGGCACAGCAATAGGAAGATAATGGTGGCCCTTATGTTGCAGACACCAGACAGATAGAACCTGGGAAACCAGATCAGTGCCAGGCTGTGGTCCCGTGCAATAACCCTAACCCTTAGCCTCTTTGGGAACCGTGGAACTAAGCCCCCCTCCTCCCACACGGTGTAATGCTCCATCCAAACAGATCATCAACAGATGGTGACATTCAATAACCTCCTGATGTCCCTCTCAAACCTGGGGATGTGACTTTAACATAGTGCAGTTTATAAGCAGGTGCCACACCTGTCAAATGTAGGCCCTCAAGGGATGTGCATCTGTCTGGATATAAAAAACTAATTTGACTTGGTCACGTTACGAGAGAAGGATTTGAAGTKTTTCAGAATTTCTGTTTGTGTTAGAGAAAGAAGGTATAATTTCTGATGCACTGTGGATCTCTGTTATAATGTTTTAGATRGTTTTCCTGCCCTTGTAATGCTCACTCTTGGCATGAGAGGAAGAGGAAGAAAGAGAGAAGAGAGGGAAAAGAAAGAGAGAGTGAGGCGTGAGTGGTGTACAAAGTTAGTTTATTTACATGTTCCTGCTGAAAGAGTCGGAGGACCCTTGGCCATCTCACAGCCCTGCCTTTGTGCACCCTGATGGACACAGACACTACCATCTATGACCTGTCACTCCAGTTACCCCTTAGTTTGCTCCAAGACATAAAGGATACCATTCGTTCCACTCCTTTCATATCATACTAATTTCCTTCCACCCAAGATTTAATATTAAACTCAATTCAATTCTGTGTCCTTGGTGTGCTGCCATGGGTGTTTCGAATTTATAATTGAACGTGTGAAATTATCCAAAGTCCATTCACATAGGCTTTTGGTTATTTTTACAGATTACCGATTGACATGCTATTTTGTTGTTTGATTGAGGATTATGGGTTATGAAAAGTGGGGTTATGAAAAATAGAATTGTGGTAATAAATCTATTCACAACTGTGTGCTAGTTTCAATAACGCATCAAACAACTACATTTTTTTCAGACAGGTTCCATTCTGTATCCTCTTTCATGTGGTCAAAACAAGATGAGCTCACCCACCCACTACGTGRACCTGTCAGAGACCAGGAAAATATATGAGAGAATAGGACTCCAACTGAGACCAGTGTGATACTGTATTCTCTCACAAAACATARTGCAATAATACTGAAAGTACAGTGCATTCGGAAAGTAGGTTGAAAACATGTTTTTTGACATTTTTGCAAATGCATAACATATTCAAAACTGAAATATCACATTTACAGAAGAATTCAGACTCTTTACTCAGTACTTTGTCGAAGCACCTTTGCCAGCGATTACAGRCTCAAGTCTTCTTGGGTACAACAATACAAGTTTGGCACACCTGTATTTAAGAAGTTTCTCCCATTCTTCTCTGCAGATCCTCTCAAGCTCTGTCAGGTTGGATAGGGAGCYTTGCTGCAAAGCTATTTTCAGGTCTCTCCAGAMATGTTCAATCGGGTTCAAGTCTGGGCTCTGGCTGGGTCACTCAAGGACATTCAGAGACTTGTCCCGAAGCCACTCCTGCATTGTCTTGGCTGTGTGCATAGGGCCGTTGTCCTYTTGGAAGGTGAACCTCGCCKCAGTCTGAGGTCCCGAGCGCTCTGGAGCAGGTTTTCATCATTGATCTCTCTGTACTTTGCTCTGTTTCAACCTTTCCCCCATCCTGACAAGTCACCCAGTCCCTGCCGCTGAAAAACATCTACACAGCATGATGTTGCCACCACCATGCTTCACCGTGGGGATGGTGACAGGTTTCCTCTAGAAGTGACGCTTGKCATCCAGGCCAAAGAGTTCAGTCTTGTTTCTCACCATCTGAGAGTCCTTTAGGTATCTTTCAGCAAGCTCCAAGCAGGTTGTCATGTGCCTTTTACTGAGGAGTGGCTTCCGTCTGGCCACTCTACCATAAAGGCCTGATTGGTGGAGTGCTGCAGAGATGGTTGTCCTTCTGGAAGGTTCTCCCATCTCCACAGAGCAACTCTGGAACACTGTCAGTGACCATCAGGTTCACTCTGACAGACCATCAGGTTCAACTCCCTGACCAAGGCCTTTCTCCCCCGATTGCTCAGTTTGGCCGGGCGGCCAGCTCTTGGAAGAGTCTTGGTGATTCCAAACTTCCTCCATTTAGGAATGATGGAGGCCACTGTGTTCTTGGGGAGCTTCAATGCTGTTAACATTTTTTGCTACCCTTCCCCAGATCTGTGCCTCGACACAATCCTGTCTCGGAGCTCTACGGACAATTCCTTCAACCTCATGGCATGGTTTGTGCTCTGAKAATCACTGCCAGTTGTGGGACCTTATATAGAGAGCTGTGTCCCTTTCCAAATCATGTCAAATTAAATMAATTTACCCCAGGTGGACTCAAATGAAGTTGTAGAAACATCTCAAGAATGATCAATGGAAAGAGGATGCACCTGAGCTCAATTTCGAGTCTCATAACAAAGGGTCTGAATACTTATGTAAATAAGGTATTTCTGTTTACATTTTTCATAAATTAGCAACATTTTCTAAAAACCTGTTTTCGCTTTTTCATTATGGGGTATTGTGTGTAGATTGATGAGGAAATGTTTTTATTTAATCKATGTTAGAATAAGGCTGTAAAATGTGGAAAAAGTCAAGGAGTCTGAATACTTTCCGAATGCACTGTATGTTAGATGTCTCCCAACTACAAACATACTGTATATGATGAAATCTCTGCAACATCAGTGCTCTGGAGGTACCACAGAGAGTGACGCTTCACAGTTTGTTAATACAACCCCGTCTTTGTGCATGAACAGTATAACTGACACCATATGGTAATCATGACATAGTCCCAAATGGCACCCATTCCCTCTTTAGTGCACTACTTTTGACGAAGGCCCATAGGGCAATGGTCAAAAGAAGYACACTTTATAGGGCATATGGTATCATTTGGGACACAGGCACAGAGACTGGACCTGCTTTAAATCTGTTCCAGGCAGCTTGCAGCAGCAGAATGGGCTAATGAAGCAGCAGGATTCGGCCTGCCTGGGGTCAGAATGCACAAGGAGTTCAGATGGTCCAGCACTGCAGACAGCTGGGGATTCAAACATACAGTATATGCGGGCCGAAAGGTCTCTATGGTCTCTGGTCAAAAGAAGTGCACTATATAGGGAATAAAGCGCTTCTGACCAACCACAGCTCTCAGGGCTCACAGCCCCTCCCCCTCCACAGGACCCCAATGGTAACAAGCATGCTGCTGTCAGGGTGCCTAAAAGCCCCTACAGTGCCTTCACATTTTGTTTTGTTACAGCCTGAATTCAAAATGTATTCAATATTTTTTTGTTTCTCAACCATCTACACACAATACCCCATAATGACAAAGTCTAAACATGTTTTTAGAAATGCCTGCTAATTTATTGTACATTTTWTACAGAAATATTGAATTTACATAAGTATTCACACCCCTGAGTCAATACATTGTAGAAGCACCTTTGGCAYCGATTACAGCTGTGAGTCTTTCTGAAAGTCTCTAAGAGRTTTCCACACCCAAATAGTGCAACATTTGCCCATTTTTCTTTTCAAAATTCTTCAAACTTTGTCAAGGTGTTGGGGATCATGGCTAGATGGCAATTTTCAAGTCTTGCCATAGATTGTTAAGCAGATTGGTGGTGGAAAGCAGACTGAACTAGGTTTTTCGCTAGAYTTTTGCCTGTGCTTACCTCCATTCCCTAATTTATTTTATCCTGAAAACCCCCTCAGTCCTTAAGGATTACAAGCATACCCATATAATGATGCAGCCACCACTATGCTTGAAAATATGGAGAGTTGTACTCAGTAATATGTTGTATTGTATTTGACCCAAACAGAACACTGTACGAAAAGGACGAAAAGTGAATTSCTTTTKCACATTTTTTGCAGTATTACTTTAATGCCTTGTTGCAAACAGGATGCTTGTTTTGGAATATTTGTATTCTCTACATGSTTACTTCTTTTCCCTCTCTCAATTAGGTTAGTATTGTGAAGTAACTGCAATGTTGTCGATCCACCCTCAATTTTTTCTTATCACAGCCATTAAACTCTGCCACYTTTCTAAAGTCTTCATTGGCCGCATGGTGAAATCCCTGAGCAGTTTCCTTCCTCTCCGGCAACTGAGTWAGGAAGGACGCCTGTATCTTTGTAGTGACTGGYTGTATTGATACACCATCCAAAGTGTAATTAATAACTTCACCATGATCAAAGGGATATTCAATGTCTGCTTTTACATTTTTACCCATCTACTAATAGGTGCCCTTCTTTGCGAGGCCTTGGAAACCCTCCCTGGTATATTTATTTGAATCTGTGTTTAAAATTCCCTGCTCGACTAAGGGACCTTACAGATAATTGAACGTGTGGGGTACGGAGATGAGGTAGTCATTAAAAAAGCACTTTAAACAAAGTCCATACAACACATTATGTGACTTGTTAAGCATATTTTCACTCCTGATCTTATTCAGGCTTTCCATAACAAAGAGGTTTAATACTTATTGACTCAATGCATTTAAGCTTTTCATTTTCTATTAATTTGTAAAAAATGTCAAGTATACTCATGTGCACTTGTCCATGGATCCCCACTGCTGCATGGGAAATGAGAATACTCAACAGGCCTCTGCCCCCCCCTCATTCCTCCCTCTGCCCCCACCATTCCCCCTCTGTTCCCCTTAAACGTTATCTGCCCCCCTCTTCACCCCAACCACACCCCCATCTTCCTCTGGATACACTCCCCTGCTTCCATCCCATCCACCTTATTTACTGAACATAGTAGAAGCATGTGGATAGTTGACATGACACCCATTTTTTCCCATGATGACAAACACAAATATAACTMAAATTGCATAACATTTTGATATAATACTAAATGCTTTTCTTTTTTTGAAAAACACAATTATTGCAGTGTATAATTTATGTTCATACAATTTTGAACCAAACATGTGACTGTCCCAGTTATGTTCAAAGTTCCACAAGTTTAAGTACATTTATAAAAATATTTATCAAAATACCTTCACCTACTCTTGTAGTTTYTTTAATGAAATAACAGTCCCAAGTCTACTCATGATATTACCAAATACTTCTGATTGATTACATTTTGTCCCTAAAAGCAATGTCCACTTGGTGTTACACAATTCTGTGATTTACCAACGAGCCAGCATTTGGGCACCATTGCGCTGGGACGGTCTCTCTTGCAATGAGAAGTACAGAAAACATGGCTGGAGCACATGGCCWGAATAGATTGTAAGCCTTATCAGAAATATTTATCAAAAAATTGCACTTCTCTGCCTTTGCCATAAAAGGGGTCAGTTTCTTACTCTTTTGGTGTGATACCTTTCGAATCTACAGTATATATGAAAATAAGATTTCTTTGACAATAGAAGTATAAGAAGCAATGAAAACATGTTGTGGTGAAATTATATGGTTGTAAGGCTCACACATAAGCCTCCCAATGGACCATACAGCCTGAGATTTCCACTGTCACAGCAGTGGAAACCAGAGGAAACGTCTTTCACTCCGGGGGACATGAACATAAAACTTCTATAATTACCTTTGTAGATCTATTTTTCCTCAAATGACACTTATTTGAATTAGACCTATTGCATCCTGTAGCAATTGGGATCATTTTAAGTGTTTCTGAGTACACTATTTAGGTAGTAATTCTCCCACGCCTGGTTTCTCACTCTCGGCAGGTGAGCGTTCCTCCGGCAACCTCTGGGTCTGTCACTGCCCTCTGAGGGATTTTTTTTTTTTTACCTGGCCCTGTGGATGGTGCAGGCAAATAATGGAGGCAGGTTGTGGTGCTCCCATTCATGGTTCTCTTTCCCTGCATTAGACCATCTTTCTCAATTTCACTCCTCCCGACTGATCGTAAGTGATCCACCCTGGGAGGGCCCCCATCAGCCGTGCCTCTTTTGGAGACTGTTCCCCCCTGCTCTCCAATGCACCCCGGCCAGCCTCACTCACGTCTATCTCAGTGGTCCTCCGATAGCGTTCCGGTGCAGGGCATGGCACGCCTAGGCAGCAATGCCTGGAGCGGGCACCATCCTATTACTCGTTGACGTCAAAGACACATTGCTTTTCTTAAAACTCTGTTGTTGGCTCTGTTGTGCGGTATACTCCAAAAACCCTCCAATAGGACACCTCTCGAGCGGCTTCGGCTGTGGGTAGGTCGGGGCCTCCCACTGGGTGCGCTTTGGTCTCTTCCATCACTGGAGGACTGTGCCCCTGCCCCTCGCTGTGCACCAAGGTAAACTTCAATGTTGCAGGTGGCTATCTGGTTGACTCTGCCAGTAGCATTTTTCTTGTCCTYAAGATTAAGCCATTTTAAGTCTAAGTACACACGGTTGGTAAACTGTGAATACATCTCATTAAGTTATGTTTCCATTGATCGCTCCAATGTTACTTGGATAACTGTGGTAATTCTAGAGCAAAGATATGCCAACAAGTGCTGACCCATATGGGGTACTTCGGGATGCTCCGGATGCTTTTACTGACCCTTTGTGGCAATGTCTGCCCTATCAACTTTCGATGGTAGTTTCTGTGCCTACCATATTGACCACGGGTAATGTGGAATCAGGGTTCGATTCTGGAGAGGGAGCCTGWGAAACGACAACCACATCGAAGGAAGGCAGCAGGCAGGCAAATCCACTCCTGATTTGAAGAGGCAGTGARGTAAAATAACAATAAAGACTCTTTTGAGGCCATGTAATTGGAATGAGTACACTTCAAATCCTTTAATTAGGATCCATTACTGATGTTTAGAAGCATTTTTGCAGTTATCAGAAACTTCTGAAAGGGTCATTAATTATGTTCTAAAAGTCAAATTTCACTGCCTGTTGTGTATTGTCCATAAATGTGACGGCAATAATTTAAAGGGAAGAAATGTGTCGTCTTCGACAAAATGTACAATTAATTGTTAATCATGAGGCAGGTAACATTATAATAATACTAAGTAAGATAATATTTTATTTAGCTTTTTATATTGCTTTTTTTCTAGTGAGATTACTGTGAATCTTACCTAAAATGTAGCGAGACACTTGGTTATCATCATTATACGGGAAATTATGTGTTTTTAATTTCAAATGCCAGAATATGYTTACTGATTTAAAGACAGAAGTAACTACTTAATGAGCAAAATWAATGTATTGTCTATTTGGTCATCATGAAACCTTATATTAACATGAATTATGATGTCACACCAGAGAACAAACTGAAGGCACTAATGCATTAAATGCTTCATTAAATTGGATATAAACTCAAAATGTAAGGTGACTTTYTAACATTTTGATCTGTTTAGACACACTTTATTGTAACTATATGTTTTTTTACTTACATTTTAGAATAAATTATTTTCTACTTTTGTTTTGGTCATATGGCAAATACCCATGTATGTTGGTGCCAGACCCCCAKAAAAGACAAGCGAAGAGGAAGAGATGGGAGAGAATTAGCCCAAGGCGATATGGAAGGTTTTAGTTGGCAACCTAAAATAACCTTTTAAAATGTGAGCAAAGGCACAGAGAACCTCATACCTCACAGGGGCAAGCTACTCATTCTCTTCCGGATGGAAGTGCTTATCTATTCAGCAACAATACCTCAGTCTGCACTAAGCAGAGCTATGGACTAGGAAAATGTCACAGACAACCATACGCAAACTCCAACCCAGTCTACCTCCCTCTCATACCGCTCACACCCTGTGTAATATTGAATGTGATATTAAACAACTTAAAAAGAGAAATGCAATTTCAGGGGACATACGTAATCGATACTTCAAGGAAATAACAGGTATCTTCTGAACTGCTATTGCTTTCATATCATTTGTTCAGATATATTCATAAACAGCCCACTGGCACATAGTGGCATGCTCAGCAGAAAATACATGACAGATACATGAATCACGGTGRGATTGTAACTTCAAGGACACCAGCTCAACGGTGCACCATCCAAGATGGCCACTGAGTCAGGAWAGACCCAAACAAGCCATATTATTATTATTATGATCATTAATCAACTGTATTATCAGTTTATACGCCAATAAAATGCATCTCAMTTTATGATAAATTCCCACAGAGGCACTCAGTTTTTCCATTGATGATAAGAACTCATTCTTTAACAGAGGTACTATAGGCTGTAGAGAAGCTGTGCCAAGCTATGCCATGAAAACGATGGGCATATTATCKTTCCGTTTTTACTGGGTTGTATTGTAATTGCCTGATATGACTATTAGCAGTGTCTGGGATTATGCCCTGCTCCGTTTAATGCATGAATTTAGTTTTTCAAATCAATCTAAAACTTAATCTCAGCATTTTTGGGGAGGGATGAAGAGAATTACACTGTTGTGTAGAGTAGATCCCAAAATCACACATCTGGAATACAGATTTTAAACTGCAACATTTAATGAGTATATTTGAGCCTGGGAGTTATGTTGACGTCAATTGAATGAGACCAAAGCGCAGCGTGGAAAGTGTTCATCCTACTTTATTAAATGAACACCAAAAAAAACAAAAATATAAATGAACGTAAAGCTCTGTAGCGCTAAACAGCAACTATACAAAGACAAGATCCCACAACTGAAGGTGGGAAAAATGACTGCCTAAGTATGTATGATCCCCAAACAACAACGATAGACAGCTGCCTCTGATTGGGAACCATACCCGGCCAACAAAGAAATATACAAACTAGAATGCCCACCCAAATCACACCCTGACCTAACCAAATAGAGAAATAAAAAGGCTTTCTAAGGTCAGGGCGTGACAGTACCCCCCCCCCCCACAGGTGCGGACTCCGGCCGCAAAACCTGACTCTATAGGGGAGGGTCCGGGTGGGCATCTATCCTCAGTGGCGGCTCCGGTTCGAGACATAGGCCCCGCTCCGCACGCTGATCCCTCCGCTTCCGTGGAACCGGACCGTGGATCGTCGCCGGAGACGCCGGACCGTGGATCGTTGCCGGAGGAACCGGACCATGGATCATCGCCGGAGGCTCTGGACTGGGAACCCCCGCTGGAGACTCTGGACTGCAGACCGCCGCTGGAGACTCTGGACTGCAGACCGCCGCTGGAGACTCTGGACTGCAGACCGTTGCTGGAGACTCTGGACTGCAGACCGTTGCTGGAGACTCTGGACTGCAGACCGTTGCTGGAGACTCTGGACAGCAGACCGTCGCTGGAGACTCTGGAATGCAGACCGTTTCAGGAGGTTCCATACTGTGAACCGTCTCAGGAGGTTCCGGACTGTGAACCGTCTCAGGAGGTTCCGGACTGTGGAACGTCTCAGGGGGTTCCGGACTGTGGACCACCACTGCAGGCTTCATGCCATGGATCATCACTGGAGGCTTTGTGCCATGGATCATCACTGCAAGCTCCGGGCCATGGATCAACACTGGAGGCTTCGGGCCATGGATCACCACTGGAGGCTTCGTGCCATGGATCACCACTGGAGGCATTGTGCGTGGAGCAGGCACAGGACGTACTAGGCTGGAAACACACACTGGAGGCCGGGTCCATGGAGCTGGCACAGGATATACTGGACCGTGGAGGCACACTGGAGGTCTGGAGCGTAGAGCTGGCACAACCCGTCCTGGCTGGATGCTCACTTTAGCCCGACACGTGCGGAAAGCAGGCACAGAACGCACCGGGCTAAGGGTGCGCACTGGAGGCACGGTGGGCAGAACCGGAAAACATGGTATCTGAACCGTGACCAACTCCTCATCATAATTAGAGGGAGTTGGTTCTTGTTCCCACCTTTGCTCCACTCGCCACCCCGTGTGCCCCCCCCATTTTTTTTTGAGGCTGCCTCTCGCGCTTCCGTCGTCTCCTTGATTCCTGTTTTCGTCGCCGTTCCTCTCTCGCTGCCTCCGCCTGCTTCCATGGCAGGGTCTTGTCCCCTGCCATAACCTCCTCCCATGTCCATGATGTCCTCCACTCACTCTTCTCCCGGGCCCAGGATCCCTGCTCCCCCTGGCCACGCTGCTTGGTCCTTTGGTGGTGGGATCTTCTGTTACGTCCGACGTCAATTGAATGAGACCAAAGCGCAGCGTGGAAAGTGTTCATCGTACTTTATTAAACGAACACCAAAAACACCAAAAATATAAACGAACGTAAAGCTCTGTAGCGCTAAACAGCAACTATACAAAGACAAGATCCCACATCTGAAGGTGGGAAAAAGGGCTACCTAAGTATGATCCCCAATCAGAGACAACGATAGACAGCTGCCTCTGATTGGGAACCATACCTGGCCAACAAAGAAATATACAAACTAGAATGCCCACCCAAATCACACCCTGACCAAACCAAATAGAGAAATAAAAAGGCTCTCTAAGGTCAGGGCGTGACACTGGGAGTATATTATAATCTCCTAAACTTTGTTTCATCAAAATGTACTGAGACATTCAAGTGTATCAGACAATGTACTTGAAAGGCAGACTGCCATCATAAAACCATTGTACGGAAATAGAGACAAAACATAACCAAAAAAMAAAAACATCAGCAACTCTATACTAATTTTTTTCCTAGTCAGCAGTAGCATTGGTTTCGGGACATTGAAGCGATGATATTTACACGTTACAGTATAATGAAGTAAARTCCTCATCTGTGGACCTCTATAAACTAGACGGGATTGTGTGCAACTGTAATCCGATGCGTAGAGAGGGCCGCTATCAATGTAATCAATCTCCAAAAAGGCTTTTAATGAAATCAATACAGAGAAAGGGGATTGATTTCCTAAATAGTATACCGCCATTCTTATTTATCAGTCAAAACTCCTGGCTGGACCGGAAACTTCCAACAAACAATATACTGTAGGTTAATTGCATATCGAATAAAGCAGCCCGATTTGTTAAGTGACACACTTTCTTTCAGTAGCCATTAGGCAGAGGCAGCCAGGCAGGCACAGCTGGATGCATTTGAGAACTGAGTAGTGATTTCCACCCTTGTTTAGCCGCCTATGCTTCCTCGCCCAGATGTATTATACCAATCTGGTTCTCTAAAAATAAACACCGGGAAAGTTGTGGTCATATCTACCGAAGAACTATATGCCAAAATTTGGTCAATTCGGCCAATTGTATGCCATAAGTGTGTCATGTTTGATATGTGCATGTGAAATGAATCAGGGATATACTGTACATTTAACACTGCATTTGTCCTGTATTGACCCAAAAAAATTTCATAGGTAGAATCACATTCTGATGTGGATGGGTATTATCTTTCCCTACTGATTAATTTACTGCCCACTTTTAGCCTTCCCCATTCCAGGCAGTATAAAATAAAGTTTAATAAATCCTGATTTGGTTATTGGGGTCATCTGACTGTTTCCTAAAGTCCTATTTCCTTCTCAGAATATTTCATTCATCCCTGCTATCGATTCATGAGAGATAATATTCAAAAATGTGTTTCAGGGCCAAGAGGGAGGAAAATAAGTACGTACATGCAAAGTAAACAGGCACGTTGTTAGTCACCATACCAATACATCAGAATGATAGAATTTAGCACATACAGTGACTTGCATAATTATTTACCCCCGTTAAACTTTTACACATTTCATTTAATTGTCTTTTTTTGTCAACAATCTACTCAAAGCACTTTGTAATGTCAAAATGTATTTTCAAAATTCTTCAAGCCCTGTCAAGGTGCTGGGGATCATGGCTAGACAGCAATTTTCAACTCTTGCCATAGATTTTCAAGTAGATTTAAGTCAAAACTGTAACTTGACCACTCAGGAACATTCACTGTCTTATTAGTAAGCAACTCCAGTTTATATTTGGRCTTGTGTTTTAGGTTATTGTCCTGCTGAAAGCTGAATTCCTCTCCCAGACTGAAGCAAGTTTTCTCCATCCTGTTTCATTTAATCCTGAAACCCTCCCCAGTCTTTGCCGATGTCAACCGTACCCATACCATGATGCAGCCACCACTTGAAAATAAGGAAGCAGTTACTCAGTCATGTGTTGCGTTGGATTTGCCCCAAACATAATGCTTTGCATTTAGGCCAAAAAGTGTGTTCCTTTGCCTTGTTTTTTGCAGTATTACTTTATTGCCTAGATATATGTTTTGGAGTATTTTTATTCTGTAAAAAATWAACTGTCAAATCCCTACAATGTGGTTCATCCATACTCATTTGTTTTACCATCTCAGCCATTAAAATAGGTAACTGTTTTAATAAAATCACCAATGGCCTCATGCTATCATCCTTGCGCAGTTTCATTCATGTCCTGCAGCTCAGTTCGAAGGCTGACTGTATCATTCTACCTGGACARGGGTGGTTTAATACATAATCCACAGCATAATTATTTTACTTGACCCTGCTTAAATATATATTATATGTCTGATTTGTTATTGTTACCCGACTGCCAATCAATGCCCTTCTTTTTGAGGCATGTGGTGGAATTATTGTGYTCAAAAGGAAACTTTTAGATTTCTTCAAAACAATCAAACTTTATTATTTAATTACTGCAGTAATGGAGGTGGTCGGTAATCACCCCTTGAGGTGATCCCTGAGCGGATTTGAGCGACAGCATTTTATAGCAAAMTCCATCCTCTTGGATGTRCATGACAAACAACAGATGTATGGAAAGGGTCACAAMGTTAAGATTTGTATGAAAGATACTTATAATTCACAGCAGACAGTATCTCATTGTGTAGGTCTGGCCCTGGAGTCATCTCTCCCTGGTACCTTATTGAACAGAAACATTAACTCATGCTCTGGAATGTGGTATCGCCCAAAGACATTGTAAATCTTCTAGAGGCCCATCCTCAGTAGAACACACACAGATGAGTGTTCTAACAACCCTTTATTCTGTTGCATAAAACAACCATTTGATGCAATAACAGCATTATAACATAATCTTGTAATTTCCACCATAGGCTTTCAAAAATCTCCCTGGTCTCTGTAGTTGAATCTGTGCTTGAAATTCAATACTTGACTGAGGAACCTTACATATGTTGTTTGTATGGTGGACCGAGGAAGGGTTGGTCATTGAAATCATGTCTATTATTTGATGAGCTATTACTAGTTTCATTGTACGGCCATGTGTACTTAGACTTGCATGGCTTAATCTTTGAGCCAAGCATATGCTACTGGCAGGATCAATCAGGTAGCCCCTAGCAAAATTAAGTTTAAACGCGGTGCTCAGCGAGGAGGAGACCTGCTCGCACTCAGCGGGAGGCCTGGACCTACCCAGAGCAGCCAGCAGCAGCAGGCCATGCGACACAGTCCCCCTCCTTGTAATTTATRATGGGATTTGTTAAGCCAAATTTTACTCCTGAATTCACAAAGAGAGTGAATACCTATGCAATGACTATATTTTTGTTWTATTTTTTTATTAACCTTACAACAGCAAGAAAAAACATCCACTTTGACATTACAGAGTA
This sequence comes from Salvelinus sp. IW2-2015, assembly GCF_002910315.2. Lineage (NCBI taxonomy): Eukaryota > Metazoa > Chordata > Actinopteri > Salmoniformes > Salmonidae > Salvelinus > Salvelinus sp. IW2-2015. The sequence continues at coordinate 46,771,195 of NC_036854.1, read as the reverse complement.
TTTTGAGTAGATTATTGACAGAAAATACAATTCAATCCCTTTTAATTCCAGGTTGTAACACAATACAATGTGGAAAAGTCTTATGCAAGGCACTGTATGAGAACATATCATGTTGATATAAATTACATTAAATGACGAGCACATGTCAGTGTCTTCTTTCAAGGAGTATTAATTTGGCTCACAGTCCCGTCTCTCCCCAGCCCACATTGGTTGTCTCAGTAGACAAGGTGGAGGTGGCTTGTGTTAGGACATTGCTCATCTACCAGACATGACAAAACGTTGACATGTTCAGTCATGGTAAACCTGGATTTAACACGGCTGACAAATATATGGTGTTTTATTTCTCTGTCGAGAAGCCAATGATTTATGAAACTCATGTGCTGACACGTCAGGTGCTTACATGCAGGTGACAGGTCAGTGCTCAGCTCAGCTCACCTGACACTGACACACAGTGGTCATGTCAAGTATGGTTTTCCGTCAGGTGAAACTCATTCTTCTCAAGTCAGTGTCATCAATTTTCTTGTCTACTGTGMCTGAGTCCCAAATGGCACCATATTCCCTWTATGGTGCACTGCTTTTGATTAGAACCCTATTGGCCCTAGTCAAATGTAGTGCACTATAAAGATAATAMAGTGCCATTTGGGACACAGCCTCAGTCAATGTTTTCCATTTTCTTGTCTTCTATCTGAGCAGTAATCTGTTGAGAGCAGAAGTGTTGGGCAGATGCCCTTAAACAATGTTGCTCTGTCCCTGCTGAAAAACACAGCATAGACCAGCATAAACGTCAAGCTGGTCCATGTTGGTGTCGTGTCTTTGGCATCATTAAAAGTGAAGACTGTCATTTTATCAAATAAATTCTCTGTAATTATTATTACGTGATTAAACTAATCATGTAAGTAATTAACTTCTTAGCGCTAGGGGTCATATTTTTTTGTATTTTTTTWAAATAACGTGCCCAACGTAAACAGACATTTTCTCTGGCCCAGATCGTAGAATATGCATATAATTTACAGATTGGGATAGAAAACACTCCAAAGTTTCCAAAACTGTCAAAATATTGTCTGTGAGAATAAGAATACTTATTCTGCAAGCAAAAACCTGAGAAAATGTAACCCGGAAGTGATATATATTATTTTTAATCTGTGTTCCCTGGCCCGTCTAACCTCCATTTAAAGGGGTATCAACCAGATTCCTTTCCCAATGGCTTCCTCAGGCTGTGACCAGGCTTTAGACATAGTTTCAGGCTTTTATTTTGAAAAATTTACGAGTTTTTAAAAAACGAGTCAAGTGTCCTCCGAATATTTCCTGCGCGCGCGGGAGGAGCTCACCATTTTCCGTTTGTCTCTTATTGAATAGGTTATGCTCCGGTTGAAATATTATCGATTATGTTTGTTAAAGACAACCTGAGGATTGATTATAAAAAACATGTGAAATGTTTCTACGACCATTTCGGATACTTTTTGGAATTTGTCGAACGGAACACGGCTTTTGTTTTCTCAACATAAGGCCGCAACCCAAATGGCGTTTTTTMGTGATAAAAGTAATATTTATCGAACAAAAAMAAGATTTGTTGTGTAACTGGGAGTCTCSTGAGTGGAAACGTCCGAAGATTATCTAAGGTAAGCGATTAATTTMATTGCTTTTCTGACTTTCGTGACCATGCTAATTTGGGGCTAGCTGTTGTAGCATTGAAAGCTACACTCACAAAAGCTTYGATTTCTTTCGCTGTAAAATATATTTTCAAAATCTGACACGATTAACAACAAGCTAAACTGTGTTTTGGTATATTTCACTTGTGATTGCATGATTATAAATATTTTTTYTAATATTTATGCATTTGGCGCCCTGCAATTCTAGCGGTTGTTTAGGAAAGTGATCCCGTACTAGGGATGAGTAGCGCAGAGAAGTTAACWAGGAAGTCGGGGCACCACGGAAAATATTCAGATTARAAAGTWATAATTTTCCAAATATAACTCTTCAGATATTTTAATATCTGATCAATTAGTCTTCTATTAATTAATTATTCTTTACCTGACATCAGTGTCWTTCCAAAGTRGTAAATTGTTGGTCATCTGCARGAACCAAGCCTAAACTATGAGTCATCCATACACCAATTGGCTTAATAATTGATTTACTAACTAATTAAATAATCACAGAAATGCATAAACAAACAAACAGTAAATATTGGTTAATAGCAATGATAGGGAKGATTCCCTACTGGGCTAAGCCGATATGACGGCTTGGTGGACAAAGGAAAGAAGGTGTGGACTAAGAAAAAGCGGGAAAGACTAAATGGTTTCATTACACAGTCTATAATTATATACATTGAAATGCTTATCCTTCGCACATGAACGGTCACTCATTCGAGAATAATTGCAAGTGCATATTTACGGTGTATGTCATTGTTGTCTTCTCTGTTGGAAGAAGWCKGTCTGCTGGAGAGTTCATCCGAGTATCTCTCTCTCTCTGTTTCCCTGAAGATCAAAGTCTTTCGTGGTTAGAATGGATTCTTCAGAGTACCATTCAGAAATGTTCTCATAGATAGATGTTTCGGCGAATGTCAGTATTCGCATCCCAGGATTCCATCATTTCTAGCTGCAGACTAGTAATTAGAATCTAAGGTTTGCTTTTATTCTGTAGGGATCGATAGTCTCAGAGTTTTTAACCATTTCCAGCCGTGTAGCCAATGACCACGTGGTATGGTTAGGAATTCAACAACCATTYCAACCTTAGCTTACACTGAGGTTTTTGTTGTCTGAAGAGGAGGTCCTCAGGAGGGGGTTTTATTCGTAACAATAAGAAAGGGCTGTTCCTTGACGCCAGATCATGTCTGTGCTCACGGGGGCGGGCAAATGACTTAAACTTGAAAGGGAATACAATTCTCTCACATTAAAGGTTTAACATCACATTACATCATTTCACAAATAGTTTCATCTTTACTCATTAATTTTATACACGAATTAGATGCAAACACCATAGCTGAGAAATGTACACATTCAGAGATATAGTCATGTCTGTTTCCTGTCCTTCGTGAGGTCACCAAATGAAAAACTCTCAACATAACTGTCTCTTAAGTGTCCACTGACACTTCCCACATTCTCACAAGTGGACATATAGTTTCAATATCCCATTTTGGGGATTTAGGAGTTTGGCCATGTGAAATCCTTTGTTCACTCTGTGTTCTCTCTCTCTGCATGAAAAGGGGGAGAGAGTCTCTGCCAGGAATTTARGACCTGAGATAACAGAACCTGGGTGTAGGAGAGAGTGTGAGAGGGGAAAGCCATGATCTACACCCAGAAAGGGCCATGTRATGAGACTGGTTCATGCTGGTCCATGCTGGTCTATGTGCTGGTCAGTGCTTGTCGGATGCTGGTCAAATTGGTCTGACCAGCACGGTTCTGCTGGCCGACCAGCATGGTCTAACTGGTTCYTTGTGTTTTCGCTGGTGACCAGCCTTTGTTGCGGTTTGACAGGTGACCAGCCTTCATTGTGTTTTTGCTGGCAGACCAGCCTTTGTTGTGTTTTTGCTGGCAGACCAGCCTTTGCAGTGTTTTTGCTGGTGACCAGCCTTCGTTGTGTTTTCGCTTGCAGACCAGTCTTTGTTGTGTCTTCGCTGGCAGACCGGCCTGCGTTGTGTTTTCGATGGTGACCAGCCTTCAGATGTGCTTATGGCACACACTGTTAAAAGTTATCTGCAATTTGACAGTATATAATCACACACTGTTAAAAGTTATCTGTAATTTGACAGTAAGTTACCGGCTATTGAGTTGAAGTAAAAATACTGTGTTTTTACAGTTGAGTTCAGGTGTAATTGTTGTAAAATGAATTGTTGTTGTTTACCTTACTTTCATATCACTTTGAAATGTACAGTAGCCAAGACAATGTGCTGGTGGGGGCTCATCACTATATTTGAGGGCATTGTCTAAAATGTGRTGCATTTGTGAAAACRGTTAMTGGAAGTGTTGTACCAGTTTAAGTGGTTTTATCGTTATGTTGCTGAAGGTTGTGCAACATATACCATAATACCTAACAAGCATGAGGATGAATTACATGTGGTGGTAGGTGCGATAAAGAATACTTATTGATTATTTTACAATCATTACAATTTATACGTCCTTTACATACCCAAGGGCATTAGAGTCATGAATCAAACATTAAAGGAGGCTGGCAAGCAGGATGTCTTGGATAAGAAATTAAAAACATGCAAGGGAGAGGGTCCTGTTCTCCTTTCTATATTTCCTGTAACACAGCCAACAATTTCTAGAGGGGSCCTGTAGACTGGGTACATGCTGTGTGTGAAAAAAATGGAAGGTCTGTAAAATATGGATACCTGTCATTAACAGGTGCTGCGTGACTACACTGCCATTCCTGGAACAAAAGGTAACTGTTGACAACTGCAAAGTTAACACAAGTGTTTTCAACCACTTCTAGGTCTTTTGCAAAACATTGAAGAAGTTGATCAATTGATCAGACTTGTCAACCCCACCATTTGGTTATTTTAATCATGGACAGCAGGCTGGTGGACAAGCCTCCTTACTTTCCTATTCCAAACACCATCCTGTCGGACGAGCCTTGTTACCTGAGTGGAATCATTTCATTGTGAAAATTGGAAAGGCAAGTAACAGTATGTGTCTCTCCACTGTATGGCCAATACATTGCTCCCTATCCTACACCAATGCATATCCCCATGCTTGGTTTGAAATCTAAAGTGTAGCCTGGCTCAGATGAAGCAATGAAGCATATTAGTGTGTAGCTGAAACTGTTCGAACATTACAGACAGAAGTTGACAGATCGGCTGTACCGACTTCATACAAGTCAAGAGGCTTCCAAAARGCAGCACCATTGTGTTCATGAGAGTTTCATCRTTCCATAGAGGGGTCAAATTATGTTGTACACTACAGACAKTTTTGGGAGAAGACCGCTTTTCGGGATGTCTCATGGACTGACAAACACCGCTCTAGCTCTGTCACCTTTCACCGCAAATGCGGAAGTGTGTCTGATGGAATTGTGTTCCAGATTGACAAAAGATGCTTTTCCTTAAGAGGACTATACAGTCCTCTGTTACAGTTTTCAGTTTTTTTCTGTTTAACAAAAGTGCTAAGTGGAGGGGGGGCCAGGCCATTTAGGATCTTGAATAGACATGTGTGAGTGTATTGCACATGCTTTCTGAGGATGTAACAGTGATGATGGCTATTGGGCTTTCCATCAAGCACATTGAGAGCCTGACAGACTGAATGGGTTTTAATGTTGTACAGCAAGCTTGGGCCCAACTAGTCAAGRAGTATGTGAAGTGGGGGAGTATCACAGATTTGAAGTAACCGGGCCTCTCTTTCTCCCAKAGAGAGGAGAGCTGCTGGAGCTGCTGGATGGTCACCGTTCACACCCTGCTGTTATTCTCTAGAGGGGGAAACTTTCTCTCTKTACCCTTTTAGTATCAACCAAAAGAATGCCTTTGTCTAGAGAGTCTTTTGCCAGCCCAAAACTCTAACATCCAAAAAGTGAACTTTGGAAAAACATTTCTAACATCCAAATGTGGGAAATGGTCAGCGGGTTGATGTAGAAAAATGATGTAATTTTTATTTTTATTTTGTGATGTTATTAAAAACTGTATGGACCAAATACTGTAACTTGAAATGGATACCCCCTTTATATGTCAGGTTTCCATCCAATACGTTGTGCATAGGATATGAAAAATTATGAAGATATTTGTGTTAAGATAGGATTGTGATTTTAGGAGTCATAAGAGATAACTTTTTATCATATCCTTTGCACATTAAGTAGCCACGCCCCGAGTGAGGTCAGAAGAGCATGTCAGATTCTGTCCCCTCTGGCCAGAGTGCTTAAAAGTACTGGCTAAGAATTAACATATCAGACAAGAAAGAGGTGAGACCGTGGTCCACACGTTGAAATAGTTAGAAGAACTTAACCTCAACATGAGGTGAAGAAGATAAACTCTTTAAGCAATGGCTTTTTTTCTGGCCACTCTTCTGTAAAGCCCAGCTCTGTGGAGTGTATGGCTTAAAGTGGTTGTATGGACTGATACTCTAATCTCCGCTGTGGAGCTTTGCAGCTCCTTCAGGGTTATCTTTGGTCTCTTTGTTGCCTCTCTGATTAATGCCCTCCTTGCTTGGTCAGTGAGTTTTGGTGGGCGGCCCTCTCTTGGCAGGTTTGTTGTGGTGCCATAGGTGTATATATACTGAGATCATGTGACACTTAGATTGCACATAGATGGACTTTATTTAACTAATTATGTGACTTCTGAAGGTAATTGCAGATCTCATTTAGGGGCTTTATAGCAAGGGGTGTGAATACATATGCACGCACCACTTTTCCGATTTTATATATATTTTTTAACCAAGTAATTTTTTTCATTTCACTTCACCAATTTAATCTACTTTGTGTATGTCCATTATATGAAATCCAATTACAAATCCATTTAAATTACAGGTTGTAATGCAACAAAATAGGAAAAACGCCAAGGGGGATGAATACTTTTGCAAGGCACTGTTGTTTTTTTCAGCAGGGGTTGTATACTCAGAGGAGAATCTTGTTCATGTTAATGAAGCCACCAAAGCAATGTGCTAACGATACTCTAGATGCCTCCGGGTTATTTGCTTTGGTTTCTTCTCTTTTCTTTCTCTGTCTTTAGATTTTTTTATGTGACTTTTTCTATTTTGTCCATATGTTATAGGGACTGATATTAAAACATTCTGTCGTGCGGTTTCTACAAGGAGAATGACACCCCGTCCTTCTTTGAGCCTTCGACTGAGCCTCACAATTCCCGAAAGAGCTTTCAAAGGCAAACATCTACAATACATGAGAAGTGGTAACTTGACACAGCTCGAAATAACAATAAAAAGCTATACTGAGCAAAAATATAAACGCAACATGCAACAAGTTCAATGATTTTACTGAGTTACAGTCAGTGCTTAATTTGTAAATCGGGAGGTGCCGGAACAAAAAGTGAGTGGGAGAGCGGGGTGACCTGGGGAGCTCCGAGGTACTGGAATGTATTACAAAAAAATATCTCCTTTATAATAAAGCATTGCATGCATATCATCACATTTGCGTAGTGGCATAGAGCAGAGGCACTTACAAAAGTTGCACACATGTGCAACATTTTTAGAAGCCTATGGTGCTTCATTTCTGCATCATTTTACATGACTGGAGACTTTTTTTATTTCATTTTTTWWATTTAACCTTTATTTAACTAGGCAAGTCAGTTAAGAACAAATTCTTATTTACAATGGCAGACTTTGGCAGAATATTTTTTAACACGGCACAAATGATCTAATTTGACACTGACAAATAGAGAATCTCAGATCAATAATAACATCCTTGTCTTGAATCTATCAGTAGTCTAGGCCTAGGTGTGTGGAGACACACATATCGTAGGCTACAATATGAGGAGAAAATTATAGTCCTAAAAAAGCTTTCCAGTTTCACTGACTCACCCAATGATGCGCAGCTCACTCACAGGTGATGGCTGATGTGATTGTGCCAAAAGCCTAATTTCTCTTTTGTTTTACTTTGTAAAACAATATTTGGAAGTCGATCAAATATTTTCYTAGCCTACAGCAGACAGATTGGAGTCTTGTCTTTTCAGCAGAAGCCATTTGCTTTCCAACCTGTGTTTTCCAACCATTGTATTTGAAATATTGGGAAAGGCCTATTTTGTCCACATGCTGTTTACTGACAGATTTGCGATTTGCGTTCCTGACTGTAGGCTATGCCTTGTTATTGGGCTACACACAAACCACAGATATTTTTCTAAAATAAWCTATTGATCTCCAGTGACTAAATTATAGGCCTTCTCATGGTGTAGTAGGCTATTCTGAATRATTTCATTTCTTTCTGAACAGACAGCAGTAATTCTATAACTTTGGCAAATTTATTTCAATTTATCAGGGGTGCTGCAGCTCTCCAGAACCCTGTGAGCGGCTATGATTCTGTAAGGAAATAAATGATGAAGTGCAACGCTAGAGAGATGACAGTTGCAGGCTCATGTCTATCAGAGCAGAGAGAGGGAGAGAGATCATAGAAAGTGAATRTCATTCTAGTTCTGTGAGAAATACAGGAGCACTTCTCACACGGTCACGCATTGGTCTCAAACATAGGTTGTAATGTTGCGCAAACCGTAAGCCCAGGCCGGCCCAACCCGAATAAACTCTTAGAATATCAGGCCCAGGCTGCAAATAAACTTTTTCAGCTTCATTACAGACATAAATACTCCTCAGTTTCAGCAGCAATCAGGGTGGCTGGTCTCAGACGATCCCGCAGGTGAAGAAGCCGGAAGTAGAGGTCCTGGGCTGGCGAGGTTACACGTGGTCCGGAGACGTGAGGCTGGTTGGACGTACTGCCATTCTCTAAAACGACATTGGAGGCTGCTTACGGTAGAGAAATGTCTGGTGGAGATTCCTGCAGTCAGCATGCCAATTGCGCACTCCCTCAAAACTTGAGACATCTTTGGCATTGTCTTGTGTGACAAAACTACACATTTTAGAGGGATCTTTTATTGTCCACAGCGCAAGGTGCACCTGTGTAGTGATCATGCTCTTTAATAAGCTTCTTGCAATGCCACATCTGTCAGGTGGATGGATTATCTTGGCAAAGGAGAAAGGCTCGCTAACAGGGATGGAAACAAATTTGTAGATAACATTTGAGAAAAATACGCTTTTTGTGCGTGTGTAACATTTCTGGGATCTTTTATTTCAGCTCATGCAACATGGGACCAACACTTTACATGTTGCGTTTATATTTTTGCTCAGTATATAATATTTTCCACAGAGGGAGAGAAAATTGCAACCCAGAAGGTTTAGACAGACACTCTACATGTCAATAATACGGCCTGGAGGCAAACCCTCACCCCTCGCCTTGATCTTCCATGTCAAACGSATAGCGAGACATAACAGATGGGTATCATCTGATTGCTGTGCTGCTGCAGCCCGCCACGTCCTCCATCCTTCTTATCAGCCGCTGATCCTCACGCTGATGCTTCACCCATAATGGCTGTGTCTCTTATGGCGCCCTATTCCTTTTTTATCGCACTACTTTTGACCAGAGCCCTATAAMCCCCTGGTCAAAAGTAGTGCATAGGGCTCAGGACAAAAGTAGTGCACTATGTATGGAATCGGGTGCCATTTGAGATGCATTCAAGGCCTGCTCCCTTCCCTTTACTTAATGTGCTGTTTCACAGTGCTAATGCATGTTCTTGGGTTTAGTTTACACAGCTCCCTCTGGCCCCTCAGAGTGAACGCTCTCTCCCCTTCATAATCTGAGAAACACGATTCCTATCTGATCTTCACCAGAGAGCCACTTAAACAGCCCCACARTGGGAAGGCCGGGAGCAGGCACTGGCCGGCCGGCAGACATCAAGACTACATCCCAAATGGCACCCTATTCCRTATATAGGGAACTGGTCAAAAGTAGTGCACTTTAAAGAAAATACGGTTCCATTTGGGATGCAGGCCATCTAAGCAACACAGCAAGCATTTTGGTGGTAAAAATAGAAACATAGATTAGTATAATTTGAAAGGCCTTTTTTCAAGATCACTCTACTCTTGGTGACGATGGAAGTGCAGCATAATAGTTCATGTATATCAGTCATGGACATGCATGTGTTACACAGATCATATGAACTCACGCTCAAATACAACCACATAGCCTACTTAACATATTGAAGCAACAATAAAAGTTGAATGGTGTTGAATAACATGCGTTAATGGTGTGTGACCACCAGGGTTCAGGGTCAATTCAATTTAGATTCCAGTCAATTCAGAATGTATACCAAATTCCATTTCCAAATGTTCCTCATGGAAAAGCGTTGAAGGAATTGGAATAGGAATTTCAGTACGTAGCCCTAAACATACATTTACTGGAATTTAAATGGAATTGACCCCAACCCTGGTGGCCACTGTCAAAGGTGAATGATGTGCAGGCACTGTCCCTATCAATGAGTCCCTGACATTTTTATTTTACTTCTGCCAAACAAGTGTGTTCACTGTCTGTCTCTTTTCTTGACTAGTTAACTGGAATATTCTGTCTTTCTTTCCCGACTGTCACTTTAACCACTATAGTAGAACCATTCTCCTTGAACCATACTGTGTGCAGCAGTGTGCAGGACAAAATAAGAAGATGATAGCACAGGGTTGGAATGAGGTAAATGGTCCCAAATGGKACCCTATTTCCTATAGAGTGCACTACTTTTGACCAGGGCCTATATGGACTCAGGTCAAACGTGGTCAAAAGTAGCAGTGTACTATATAGAGCATAGGGTTCCATTTGGGCTGCACTCAGTGAATTGAGAGTGGGAGTATCCCCGCCTGCCAGTCTGTCCCTGCTAAACAACAAGCTGACAGCTGACGGGAGAATACTGAGGCACATTGAAGCAGATGGGTCACACATTGAAACGTATCAGTTTGTCAATGACAAGAAATATCCGGACGGAGATCATTACAGCCAATCAAAGCAGAGGAGGAAGTGCAGAGCGATTAAGATTGATGGCACCAGACTGCTGGCTTTCAGCTTTGAATAAACGAGATAGAGGAAGAAAGATGTAGACAATAAGACCGCAGTGTCTTACTGATGTCTCATAGCGTTGTATCCAAACTTTTTCATTTTGTGTGGATGTATGTGAGAGAGACAGAGAGATAGAGACATAAACAGTGAGAGAGAGCGGGAGAGAGAGAGAGATGGGGGGTGGAGGGGGGAGAAAGACAGAGACTTAATATTCTGTGTGTTCTTTTATTTTTCTGTTGTTGTGTGGGGGTATAGTTCTACATGCCTGGACATGCCCAATCACACATGTCAATAACAGATCTGATCAGTTCAGACATCTACATGCCTGGACATGCCCAATCACACATGTCAATAACAGATCTGATCAGTTCAGACATTTTTTGTATTTTTTTATTTCACCAGGTAGGCCAGTTGAAAACAAGTTCTCATTTACAACTGCGACCAGGCAAAGATAAAGCAAAGCAGTGTGACAAAAACAACAACACAGAGTTACACATAAACAAACATACAGTCAATCACACAAAAGAATTGAATAAATAAAAATTGAAATATCCACAGTTGAAGTCGGAAGTTTACATACACTTAGGTTGGAGTCATTAAAACTTGTTTTTCAACCACTCCACAAATGTCTTGTTAACAAACTATACTATTGGCAAGTCGGTTAGGACATTCTACTTGTTGCATGACACAAGTAATTTTCCCAGCAATTGTTTACATACAGATTATTCACTGTATCACAATTCCAGTGGGCCGAAGTTTACTTACACTAAGTTGACTGTGCCTTTAAACTGCTTGGAAAATTCCAGAAAAGTGTGTCATGGCTTTAGAAGCGTCTGATAGGCTAATTACACATTGAGTCAATTGGAGGTGTACCTGTAGATGTATTTCAAACTCAGTGCCTCTTGTGTTGACATCATGGGAAAATCAAAAGAAATCAGCCAAGACCTCAGAAAAAGAATTATAGACCTCCACAAGTCTGGTTCATCCTTGGAACAATTTCCAAACACATGAAGGTACCACGTTCATCTGTACAAAGAATAGTATGCAAGTATAAACACAATGAGACCACGCAGCCATCATACTGCTCAGGAAGGAAATGCGTTCGTTCTCCTAGAGATTAACGTACGTTGGTGCGAAAAGGGCAAATCAATCCCAGAACAAGCATCTCAGAAGATGCTGAGGAAACAGGTACAACATGATCTATATCCACAGTAAAACGAGTCCTATATCGACATACCTGAAAGGCGCTCAGCAAGGAAGAAGCCACTGCTCCAAAACCACCATAAAAAAGCCAGACTACAGTTTGCAACTGCACATGGGGACAGGGATCGTACTTTTTGGAGAAATGTCCTCTGGTCTGACGAAACAAAAAATAGAACTGTTTGCCATAATGACCATCGTTATGTTTGGAGGAAAAAGGGGGAGGCTTGCAAGCAGAAAGAAACCATCCCAACCTTGAAGCACGGGGGGCAACATCATGTTGTGGATGGTGCTTTGCTGCAGGAGGGACTGGTGCACTTCACAAAATAGATAGCTTCATGAGTATGAACAATTATGTGGATATATTGAAGCAACATCTCAAGACATCAGTCAGGAAGTTCAAGTTTGGTCGCAAATGGGTCTTCCTAATGGACGATGACCCCAAGCATACTTCCAAAGTTCTGGCAAAATGGCTTAAGGACAACAAAGTCAAATTATTGGAGTGGCCATCACAAAGCCCTGACCTCAATCCTATAACAACATTGGGGGCAGAACTGAAAAAGCGTGTGGTAGCATAGAGGCCTACAAACCTGACTCAGTTACACCAGCTCTGTCGGGAGGAATGGGCCAAAATTCACCCAATTTATTGTGGGAAGCTTGTGGAAGGCACCCCAATACGTTTGACCCAAGTTAAACAATTTAAAGGCAATGCTACCAAATACTAATTGAGTGTATGTACACTTCTGACCCACTGGGAATGTGACAAAAGAAATAAAAGCTGAAATAAATCATTCTCTCAACTATTATTCTGACGTTTCACATTCTTAAAATAAAGTGGTGATCCTAACTGACCCAAGGTCGATTAGAAAGGCCTGCTCGCTGAAGTGTTTTCATGGTTTGATAGTGATGAGGGGCGGACCCAGTACGCACGCAGGCAATGAGGCAGTGATCGCTGAGATTCTGGTTGAAGACAGCAGAGGTGTATTTCGAGGGCAGATTTGTTAGGATGATATCAAAGAGGTTACGGATTTGGTTACGGATTTCGGGTTGTACCTGGTAGGTTCCTTGATGATTTGTGTGAGATTGAGGGCATCTAGCTTAGATTGTAGGATGGCCGGGGTGTTAAGCATATTACATTTACATTACATTTAAGTCATTTAGCAGACGCTCTTATCCAGAGCGACTTACAAATTGGTGCATTCACCTTATGATATCCAGTGGAACAGTTTAGTCACCTAACAGTACGAACTCTGAAGATAGATGGGGGGCGATCAATTCACATATGCTGTCCAGGGCAGGGGGGTCTATAACAAGCGGCAACGGTGAGAGACTTGTTTCTGCAAAGGTGGATTTTTAAAAGTAGAAGCTCAAATTGTTTGGGCACAGACCTGGATAGTATGACAGAACTCTGCAGGCTATCTCTGCAGTAGATTGCAACTCCGCCCCCTTTGGCAGTTCTATCTTGTCGGAAAATGTTGTAGTTAGGAATGGAKATTTCATGATTTTRGGTGGCCTTCCTAAGCCAGGATTCAGACACAGCTAGGACATRCGGGTTGGCGGAGTGTGCTAAAGCAGTGAATAAAACCAACTTATGGAGGAGGCTTCTAATGTTAACATGCATGAAACCAATGCTTTTACGGTTACAGAAGTCAACAAATGAGAGCGCCTGGGGAATGCGAGTGATGCTGGGGGCTTTAGGGCCTGGGTTAACCTCTACATCACCAGAGGAACAAAGGAGGAGTAGGATTAGAGTACGGCTAAAGGCTAAAAGAACTGGCCGTCTAGTGCGTTCGGAACAGAGAGTTAAAGGGGCAGATTTCTGGGTGTGGAAGAATACATTTAAYGCATAATGTACAGACAAGGGTATGGTAGGATGTGAGTACAATGGAGGTAAGCCTAGTCATTGAGTGACAATGATATAGGTTTTGTCTCTAGAGCCACCATTTAAGCCAGGTGCGTTCACCGCATGTGTGGGGGTTGGAACATAAGGGCTAGCTAAGGCATATTGAGCAGGGCTGGAGGCTCTACAGTGAAATAAGACAAAAAATACTAACCAAACAGCAGTAGACAAGGCATATTGACATTAGGGAGAGGCATGTGTAGCTGAGTGATCATAGGGTCCAGTGAGTAGTTAGGCTAGCTGGAGGCACGGCGATTCAGACAGCTAGCAGGCCGGGTCTAGCAGCAGGCTAGCAGATGGGCCTTAGGGGGACGTCGCAACAAGAGTCTGATTGAAACCCTCTCGGACGGTTACATTGGCAGACCAGTCGTTATGGATCGGCGGGGCTCCGTGTCGGCAGCAAAGTGTCCAGGCCAATTGGCAGAAGAGGTATTGAAGCCCAGGAATTATCTAATGGATTTCTTTGGCTAGCCGGGAGAAGGGCCTTTGCTCGAGGCTAGCTCAAGGCTAACTGGTGCTTGCCTCGGGACAGAAACCCCTTCGGACGGTTACTTCGGTAGACCAGTCGTGATGGATCGCCAAGCAAAGGGTCCAGGCCACTTGGCAAAAGAAGAAATTTAACCCCAGAGATTGCTTGATGGAATCTCTTCAGCTAGCCGGGAGATATGCCTAGTTCCAGGCTAGCTCCAGGCTAACTACTAGCTAGTAGCTAGTTAGCTGGCTACCTTCAGAACGGGGTACCAGTTCAAAAGTGTAGAAATAGCAGATTCATGCCACATTGGGTGAGGCGGGTTGCAGGAGAGTATGTTCAGTCCGTAGATGGAAAATTAGATTTAAAAAAAGAACACAATTATATACGAAATGTATACGAAGAAAAAATATATATACAAGGGAAAGGACAAGACAATCAAAACAGACATCCCCACTGCTACGCCATCTTGGAATTGCATTAGTCRTGCATCAAACCCCATAAGTCTTGCACTGTATGGGAACACACCTGTGTGGGCACTGTTGGAGAGAAGGAAGAGATGCTTATCTATGATCAATACATCACAATCTGCCCTTATCTATCGCTCTAAAATGCTGTGCTGCCACTTTCCCCTCTCTCCCATGTCCACAAGGCATCAGATCTGAGAATGTTGACAATTATGGATCGCCACCTTTTCCCAATAAGCCTGGAGTCAGCAAGCACAGCCACAGAACAGTACAGTCAGGGCTTCTTATTTAGGTAAGTCATCCAACTTTTTTGCAAACAGAGGAGACAGATTTAAACAGATTTGCTCAATGTTATCTCACCTGTGTATCAAAACGTCTGACAGGACCGGTGTAGCCTTCCATCATTTTAACTACCATCACTATATGTAATAGAAGAGTGATTCCCCTATTCCTGTTATGTATAATAKATAACCATACTCCCTTTGTGACTGACTGGGTCTCTCTGTGCTGAGATACTCTGCTCAACAGGACAGTGACTTCAGTGCTGGCCCAGCCCCAAGGCTTCCTGTACGACTCACCCCAATCCAGCCTACACCAGGGACCTTCCGTAGTCCCTGCCAGCCCTCAGGACMGAATTATCAATTATTTACTGAGCCTATCTCCATATGGACAGGTATGAAAAGAGCAATATCCAGGAAATATGTTGAGGTTACATCAGGCTCCCTATTTTCTCTACTTAAAACAGATAAATATWTTCATATTGAATTGTTAAAATCAAGCCCCACCCATTTCTGCTGAGGGCACTTGAGACATATAGTACTTCCAGACCCAGACTTGTCTATGTGTCTAAGACTTCTTTGCCTATGTGTTTGTCCCCAATGGCACCCAATTCC
This sequence comes from Salvelinus sp. IW2-2015, assembly GCF_002910315.2. NCBI lineage: Eukaryota > Metazoa > Chordata > Actinopteri > Salmoniformes > Salmonidae > Salvelinus > Salvelinus sp. IW2-2015. The sequence continues at coordinate 46,755,748 of NC_036854.1, read as the reverse complement.
CTATAGTGCATTTACTTTTGACCAGAGAAAAAATTGGGCCCTGGCCAAAAGTAGTGCAGTATAYAGGGAATAATTGCCATTTGTCCTGAGCTGTTTAGGCACATCTCCTCAATGTCTGTCTGTCTGGTTCTCTCTCTGTGTGCTTGTGTGTTTGGGGGAGATTTAGTGGTACAGCAATAGTGATGTACAGTAGTTACTGTAGACACACAGACATGTTGATAGCACAACTAAACATTCCCGGAGAAGCTGGAGAGAGTGAAAGAGAGGACAGGAGAGACCCCGCTGGAGGCTTGCCACAGGCTACATCTGACATCCCTCTCTCCAACAGACTGATGAGATTACCCTGACATTTTTTCCTTCCAACTTAAATTGCATTACCTCAGGGATCTTATGTTAGGCGGATTTCCATATTATACTCAGGGGGATTTCAGTTCCATTTGGTTATCCCTTGTCATTCTATTCTACCTTTTCTCTCATTTTCTCTCACCCTTAGAAGGAAGGATGAAATTCCCTTACAGCCTTCCATGTATTACCCGTGTAACAATATATGGGTCCACATATCAAAGGTCATGTAGCAATTTCTCTACCATATATCCTCTTAATGCGGTGTCCTGGTTCAATCACAGTTAGTTGGAGTGTTTCATATATTCAATACAGGTCAGGGGGTGCRCACGTTACTRTGCTACACACCACACTAACTSCACTGTGARTGCGTCCCAAATGGCACCCTATTACCTATTTACTGCACTACTTTTGATCAAGACTCATAGGGGTAGAAAGTAGCGCACTACCTATGGAATAGGCTGCRATTTGGAACATATCCATCGTCTGCTGGTTTACAGTGAACCATGGAACTTGATTAATCTACTATCCGCCTGTTGAAGACTAGCCTAATAGGGTATCCAAACAGATACTGTACTACGACCCCAAATGGATTGGGGTCATGAACCATGTGTTTTTGGTTTGGTTGCCTTTAGTAATTTCAGGTCTTTTTTTCATTAGTCCACTGTTGATTAAGTCCCAAAATGTTTTTCAAGTCAGCTGTCAAGTTTTTAAGATATTGGACTTTCAAGAAGCAAAGTGTCAGCATCCATATCATCATGATGATTCAAAATGGAAGGTTAAATTACAAATTGGCAGAGATACAATTTGTAAGATAGCTCCGGAGAACAAGGCTTATGTTTTACGTATTCCAAACCAATTGTGTTTTTGTTGTTGTTTGTAACTGATTTTGTAACTTATTTTGTACATAATGTTGCTGCTACCATCTCTTATGACCGAAAATAACTTCCGGGCATCAGAACTGCGATTACTCACCACGGAATGGCAGAAGCCTTTTTTTCGTTTAACGAGTTTGACGTGAATGATATACTGCTCTCCGGGGAACAGGCCCAGATCCCCGTCATTTGTGTTAAGAGAAGGCATAGAAAAAGGGGCCAGAGGGCGGGCTGCCTTCTGAGAATTCGTAGGCGACGAATTAAACCCTCACTTACTTCCATTCTGCTAGCAAACGTGCAATATTTGGAAAATAAAATATATGACCTACCCGGAAGATTAAACTACAAACGGGACATTAAAAWRTMTAATATTTMATGCTTCACGGAGTCGTGGCATCAACATACAGCTGGATGGTTATACGCTGTATTGGCGGGACAGAACAGCGCCGTCTGGTAAGACAAGGGGCGGCAGACTATGTCTTTTTGTAAATAACAGCTGGTGCACAATATCGAAGGAAGTCTCGAGATTTTGCTCGCCTGAGGAAGAGTATCTCATGATAAGCTGTACTGTAGACCACACTCTCTACCTAGAGAGTTTTCATCTGTATTTGTCATAGCTGTCTACATACCACCACAGACTGATGCTGGCATTAAGACCYCACTCAATGAGCTGTATTCTGSCATAAGCAAACAGGAAAACGCTCACCGAGAGGCAGCGCTTCTAGTAGCCGGGGACTTTAATGCAGGGAAACTCCATTTGGCAAATCTGACCATAATTCTATCCTCCTGATTCCTGCTTACAAGCAAAAATGAAAGAAGGAAGCACCAGTGATTCGATCAATAAAAAGGTGGTCAGATGAAGCAGATGCTAAGCTACAGGACTGTTTTGCTAGCACAGACTGGAATATGTTCTGGGATTCCTCCGATGYCATTGAGGAGTACACCACAACAGTCAATGGCTCATAAATATGTGCATCAATGACATCATCCCCACAGTGACCGTACGAAAATACCCCAACCAGAAGTCACGGATTACAGGCAACATCCGCACTAAGCTAAAGGCTAGAGCTGCCGCTTTCAAGGAGCAGGACTCTAACRCAGAAGCTTATAAGAAATCCCGCCATGCCCTCCAACTAACGATCAAACAGGCAAAGCGTCAATACAGGACTAAGATCTAGTCATACTACACCGGCTTTGACGCTCGTCAGATGTGGTAGGGCTTGCAAACCATTTCAGACTACAAAGGGAAGCACAGCCGCAAGCTGCCCAGTGACACAAGCCTACCAGAAGAGCTAAACAACTTCTATGCTCGCTTCGAGGCAAATYACACTGAAARATGCATGAGAGCACCAGCTGTTCTGGAAGACTGTGTGATCACGCTCTCCACAGCCAGTGTGAGTAAGAWCTTTAAACAGGTCAACATTCACAAGGCCGCAGGGCCAGATGGATTACCAGGACGTTTACTGCGAAAATGCGCTGACCAACTGGCAAGTGTATTCACTGACATTTTCAACCTCTCCCTGTCCGAGTCTGTAATACCAACATGTTTTAAGCAGACCACCATWGTCCCTATGCCCAAGAACACTAAGGTAACCTGCCTAAATGACTACCGYCCCGTAGCACTCACGGCTGTAACCATGAAGTGCATTGAAAGGCTGGTGATGGCTCACATCAGCACCATTATCCCAGAAACCCTATGCCACCTCCAATTTGCATATTGCCCAAACAGATCCACAGATGATGCAATCTCTATTGCACTCCACACTGCCCTTTCCCACCTGGACAAAAGAAACACCTATGTGAGAATGCTTTTCATTGACTACAGCTCAGTGTTCAACACTATAGTGCACTCAAAGTTCATCAACAAGCTAAAGACCCTGGGACTAAACACCTCCCTCTGCAACTGGATCCTGCACTTCCTGAGAGGCCGCCCCCAGGTGGTAAGGGTAGGTAACAACACATCCGCCCTGCTGATCCTCAACACTGGGGCCCCTCAGGGGTGCGTGCTCAGCCCCGTCCTGTACTCCCTGTTCACTCATGACTGCACGGCCAGGCACGACTCCAACACCATCATTAAATTTGCCGATGACACAACAGTGGTAGGCCTGATCACCGACAACAACGAGACAGCCTATAGGGAGGAGGTCAGAGACCTGGCCGTGTGGTGCCAGGACAACAACCTCTCCCTCAACGTGATCAAGACAAAGGAGATAATTGTGGACTACAGGAAAAAGAGGACCGAGCAATCCTCCATTCTCATCGARGGGGCTGCAGTGGAGGTTGAGAGCTTCAAATTTCATGGTGTCCACATCACCAACAAACTAACATGGTACAAGCACACAAAGACAGTCGTGAAGCGGGCACACCAAACCTATTCCCTCTCAGGAGACTGAAAAGATTTGGCATAGGTCCTCAGATCCTCAAAAGGTTCTACAGGTGCACCATCGAGAGCATCCTGACTTGTTGCATCACTGCCTGGTATGGCAACTGCTCGGCCTCTGACCGCAAGGCACTACAGAGGGTAGTGCGTATGACCCAATACATCACTGGGGCCAAGCTTCCTGTCATCCAGGACCTCTACACCAGGCGGTGTCAGAGGAAGGCCCTAAAAATGATTATCTATGCATAGTCACTTTACTCCTGAACATCTAATCAAAACTTCTGAACATCTAATCAAATGGCTACCTGGCCTATTTGCATTGCCCCACCCCTCCCCTCTTTTACACCGCTGCTACTCTCTGTTGTTACCATCTATGCATAGTCACTTTAATAACTCTACCTACATGTACATATTACCTCAACTAACCGGTGCCCTTCTACTCTGTACCGTTACCCCCCTGTGTATATATATCTTACTGCTGCTCTTTAATTACTTGTTACTTTTATTCTTACTCATATTGTTTTTAAACTGCATTGTTGGTTAGGAGCTCGTAAGTAAGCATTTCACTGTAAGGTCTACCTGTTGTATTCGGCACATGTGACTAACAACATTTGATTTGATTGGATTTGAATTACAAATTGAGCAGAGATACAAGGTAGAAGAGAAAGAGGTGGATGGTGTCCACCATGCATTAGTCCATCACATTAGCACACTCTCTTTGCTGTGCCTCATAGCGTAATGGGCTCAATTAGTCTAAAAGTCACCGCCGTTAATAATTCACCTATCTCAGGCTTAATTACCTGTGATCGTAGTCAAGCATGGTGCAGGAAATGACACTTCAGGAGCCTTTAAAGAATGACGAGGACAAGCGGAGCGATCAGAGGTAGTAAATCAGGTGAGCGGAGCGACTCTCTCTCTCTCGCTTTCTCTTTCTTTCTCTCGCATCATTGATGGTTGCGGGTGGGTGGCAGGGGGACCATCACTCCCTTGGTGACATGTTTCATCAAGATTCACGTTGTGCAGGGCCGTGCACAGACCTTTTAGTTGGCAGGTGCTCAAAATTTTTAAAAGGGCAACCCCCACAGCTTAAAGAAAAAAGTAGTTTCATAATTCATATCTCGAAATTCATAACATACCAAATGCCTCTCTTAAGCCATGCATGTTTGGATACCAGACACTCACAATCTCAAACCAACTGACGGGGCGGCGAACTTCAGGACGACTTGTGGGCAATTGGTTCTGAACAACAATGACAAAAAAATTACTAAAAATATATATATTTTGTGGTCATTTTACCACCACCCAAAATAGTATTTTGGAAACTGGAAGGGCAAAGGGTCATGTCCTCTACACAGGTAGAGCCCTATCTGTGCACATGCCTGACGTTGTGACATCATCACTGAATCATGGTCGCCTCAGTCACTGGAATAAACTGTCAGTCCCATCCAACAGAAATGTCACTATAAGAGAGCTTTCAACAGAATAATCATTGTTTKGTGTATGCACACAGTCACATACAACATCAAAACACTGCAACATTTGTTTGGGAGAGGATTTGGATAACATAAATGTACTTGTATTAAGAAGACAAAAACTATTTGAGATGTGCTTGATTTAGTGGACATTTTGTGGAGTAAAGTGAATATGCACTTTTTTGAGTTCTCTATTGACCCCATTTGAGCTGGCAAACTAAATCATGTGCAGCTTCAAGTAATTGAATTTATTTGACATATGTATTTGATCCAGGTCTGGCCATTAAAACTTTGACTGCATCCCAAATGGCACGCTATTCCTTCCATAGTGGGCCCAGGTCAAAAGTAGTGCACTATATAGGGAATAGGGTGCCATTTTGGACAAAGTAACTGCTGTAGTGATGTCTTTGATCAAACTTCACAGCGACCAACCCATCATTTGCAACTTAAAAGTTGCTGCCTGTGTGGATAGTAATCTCCCGGGGGACAGCCAGGGGATCAGTGGCGACCTTGAGTCAGTCAGGGGGAGGATACAAATCTTTTACATAATCATACTGAGCCGTAAATCATGACTAACCAATCATTAACAGGCTTATAGATTGGCATCCCCCTGCACCATTCCAACCCCACTCCACTCCACTTCCATTTATCATGCAGCTAGCTAATGGTAATTACTCTTCAACTTACATACATGCATCCTAAATGGCATTACCTATTATGTGTACTTATTTGACCAGGGTCCATAGGATTCTGGTCAAACGTAGTGCACTACGTAGGGAATAGAGTGCCATTTGGGACACAGATTGGACTTCCTGATTTATCATTGCCCCTTTTTGCCCTGTGTAACATAATATGCCACAGGTTTTGGTTTCGTAAAGGGTTTATTTTAAATGGTGCGATCTTAAATATTAGATCTCAGATCTAATAGCATGTGAATTCAAATGAAAAAGTTGTAATTTTAGGCAATTATCACCTTTTGACTGTGCATAT
>NC_036854.1:46701479-46749670 GCF_002910315.2 Salvelinus sp. IW2-2015 | reverse complement strand
CCCCCCCCCCTACATTAGACCATGGGGCCACCTGCAGGAACTTGCTCTGACAGTTAAGCGCAAAATATGAATGAGTCAAATGCTATGGTTCAGTCCCAAATGCCATTTGAGACACAGTCAAACAATATAAAAAGCCTCCCCTTTAAGTGTGACATTAATGAAAATCAATATTCCAATATGAAGGAGCTATTTAACACAATTAATTATTACACAGAGTCAATGTCATCATCAATAGATATTATCCTAATTAGAGTTTGGTCATTTTTTGTGAACAACGGTACAATMGATATCTCAATTAGATTCACCCACCCCACTCAGCTCTGAAATAAGTGTTCTGCAAGGCTATCAATCCTTTATAGGCCCCAGCTGTTAAGAAAAAGCCTATCTTGTAGGTTAAACATCCTACTTCGGTTGAAATAGTATTAGAAATCTTTCAAAAGCTTTTGCCTGCCTAGTCAGATGAGTTGGATTTGACGTTTTCTAACTATTGATTCCATTGTGCCAGGCAAACTCAATCAAGCCCAATCAAGGCCAGCTAAAGTATTTGAAAAGCTTTTAAATAGTATTTGAACCCAGGTCGGATGAACACCTCCCTTTCTCAGTAACGTTAACACCAGAGGGACACAGACAGGGCTGGTGCCAGATTGTTGTCACATTTACTGATGTTTCAGGGAAGAGCTGGAAATAGAGTCAGGATGTGTCTGCTATCTTCCACCCATCCCCCCTCCTTCCTTCCTCCTCCCATCTCTGATCTCTCCATCCACGCCCCACTGCCTATACATCTCCTCCCCTCTGTGTGCGTTTGATGTCCAGATTGAGTTTTGCCTCAACACCTCCCTCCTTTCATCCCTCCATCTCTCCATTCCTCCCTCCCTCTCAATATATCTATCTCCCCCTCTCTTCRCCTCCTCCCTCCCTCCCTTCCTCCCACCCTCTCTCCATCCAGTACTCCCTCCCTCTCCGGTCCCTTTCAGGGAGGAGACTATAACACACCCTAGTTGTTGTGTCTCCTGCTGTCCCCCTCTCTCAGGCTCACTTAACCCTTCTCACTGACCCTGCTGAGCACTGGTCAAGTGCTCACTGAGGTGTGGTGTGGCCGTCACTCTACCATGACCAATGTGTCTGGGCCGAGGGTGAGGGGGGAGGTTGAGGAGGGGGTGAGAAAGATTGGTCGATACTCTCAGGGGATTGGGGACTGGGTGTGAGGGGTTGCAGATTGTGGGAAATGGTGAAGTCTTGGGACCAGTGGGTTTGGTGTACCTTGACTCCATGCCGACCCCTATTTCCTGTCTCAGTTGCCTCAGTTTGAGTTGGATTATGTGGCGCATTAAGGCTGTGTTCCTGTCCGCGAACGCCCGACCTCACATTGGACATGTGTATGTTGTTTTCTGCTTGTAACTATAGAAATGAAAACAAGTCTCTTCACAACACACCACAAGGGTGTGATTATTGTTTAATATTTAGCATGCTTTAATGCAATTTTGTGACTCCACTTGAGCCTGGCATAGACTACATGATTTTGGCCCAGAAGTTTTTGAGATTGGAAACAACATCCATACGTCCCAATATTTTCAAACATTTTTGATTTTATTGGCACAAAATCTGCAATGCTCTTGTAGTGTAAATGTGCAACGACAAGTTTTGAYAATTGTGATCAGCAATAGACAATYAGAGCTTGTCCAGAGAAGAAGCCAGTGAGCTCATGACGTTGTATCTCATCACCCAGAATGTGTGGACTCTCGAGCAGTACCAATGACTACTACTAGTATGAGTGTCAAATCGTTACAGCTCTGAAGTTCACAAGCAATGTTATTCAATTCAAYATTATTGGCTTGATATTTCAATTTTGTATGGCAAGCATGAATGTCTGACTGAAAATGTTTTTGAGGCTACTTTGAGCCACAGCTCATTCTGGCTATGGTAACTATCTAATCACATCATTATATCATTGTTTTTGCGAGACAGCGTGGTCTTGTAGTGTGTGAAAAGTCTTATTGTGRGTGACCCCCGTCTGTGCCACATTGTTAGCTACGTTGGCAAGYCAAAAAACGACAGGAAAGAAGATAGTATAATGTGAGTGTAAAGGGTGGATGTGCAGCAGGTGGAACGGAGTCAGGCGCAGGACACAGAGGATGAGTAATAACYYACTTTTACTCAAGATGACAACAAAATAAATTCCACGCAGGGAAAACAATCCAGCTCACAAAATAGTAGCSACTGCTAAACACAGAACAAACACGCACAAAACCATGTGGGAACCAGAGGGTTAAATAGGGAATAAATAAGAATGTAATGGAAACCAGGTGTGTACAATAAAGACAAAACAAATGGYCAATGAAACATAGATAGGTGGCGGCTAGAAAACCGGTGACGTCGACCGCCGAACGCCGCCCGAACAAGGAGAGGCACCAACTTCGGCGGAAGTCGTGACAGTGAGAGGCTCAGCAATGTTAGGATTTTGAAGGTTATGTAGTGTTCACCCCACATTAGGTTCATTCATAACAGGCAATCAGGTATAAAAAATATATTTAATCAAATATTTCATGAAACATGGAATTTGGCCTTACTGCTCTAAGCTCATAGAAACACATTGAATAACACCTTCATACATGGATAAACAGATGGCTGAACAGACATGGTYTGTTTGTGTTTGTCTGTGCATTTGTGTGTGTACATGTATGTGTGTGTGTCTGCCCGATTAGAGCGTAAACGAACAAGAGCAGTCCCGGATTAGATCAAGCACTCTCTTTTGTGAAATCATTTATCACCAGCCCAATGAAGAGTGACGTTTGTAAGAGGAGAGTAGGGTCCCTAAAAGGGAAGGTTTCCACTTCAAAGCTGTCCTATAAGATTCATCATTAAACAGAACCTCATGGCAAAGGGCCATTTCCCCTCATGGGAGTTGAATGGAATGACTCTATGGTCTGCTCTCTACATGTTCCCAAGGCTYAATCCCAAATGGCACCTTATTTCCTATACAGTACACTATTTTTAACCAGATCCCTGTGGATCAAAATTAGTGCACTATACAGTATAGGGAATAGGGTGCCATCTGGGATGCAAACCAATTGTTTTCCACAATGGTCACTGATAAAATGGAAACATAAATATATATCTTACACTATAAAGGCTTTCAACTTAATTTACAGCATTGGAAACCAATAACTGTCCTCCAACATAATAGAGAAAGTAATGAAACATGTAGAAATATGTGGCTTCAAAACCACCATTACATGGAATGAATATTGAGCCATCCATGTGACATTGGGTGCATTCTAAATGGAACCCTAATCCCAATGTAGTGCACTACTTTGGAACAAGGAAAGGCTGTGCTTTGATCTTTACAATTTTATCTTATCTGATTACTTCACTAATCATTTGACCATGTCATGTATCACTAACTACAACTCCATGTACCACTAACTCCAGCTTCATGTGAAAGCCTGAACGAAAACCTATTCTTGCTTATTACCATATCGCTTCCACTTTCAATGCAATATGTAGGTAGAGCAAACCCATCAAACCTCCCCCGAAATACCTCATGGCGTAAGCACACACACACACACACACACACAAACTCTCTTTATTTCTTGATCTTGATCTCACACACACCAACCCTAAACCAACAGTGTTAATCCCGTGAGGGAGTCTCAAAAGGGGGCTTTACAAAGCTGATTCCGCGGGGAGGCTTCCCAGGTCAGGACTGTTTGTGGTGCCAATAGTGCTGAAGCGTTCAGGCTTAAACCCCTCACCTTTCCACACACACACACACACACACACACACACACACACACACACACACACACACACACACACACACACACACACACACACACACACACACACACACACACACACACACACACACACACACACACACACACACACACACACACACACACACACACACACACACACACACACACACACAAAGATTATACCTAATCACTTTCCCTCTCAAATTAACATGTACCATCTCTCTTCAGATGGTGAAAAAATGCAGATCTAGTTAGTGTAATGTTCTTACTTAGTCACTGGGAAGTTTGAATGAATGACACCAAAAGAGAGGTTCTTTTTTATTACAGCAGCAGCACTCGGCACACTCTCTAAATCACTTCTAATGGACTGAGAGAAAAGGAGCTAACCTGCTCTGTATCACTGAATCAATCATTCACTGTGTTTTCCTCCTTCTGCAGCCATCCACTTGATCACTTTGGTGCTGTAATGAGCCATTTCGATTCCTATCAGATGATCTCTGTGTCGCGTCCCATGTGTGCGCACGTGTACCCATCACACGGTTACAGTCATGCTGATGTCAGACTGTTCAAATGGAGTTTGTGGGATATTTATTAATTCTCTCTCTCTCTACCCCTCTCTCCCCTCTCCCTCCAAGCTTCACCTGGAATGCTTTTCCAACAGTCTTGAAGGAGTTTCCACATATGTGAGCCCTTGTTGGCTGCCTTTCACTCTGCGGTCCAACTCATCCCTAACCATCTCAATTGGGTTGAGGTCAGGTGATTGTAGAGGCCAGGTCATCAGATGCAGAACTCCATCACTCTCCTTCTGGTCAAATAGCCCTTACACAATCTGAAGGTGTGTTGGGTCATTGTCCTGTTGACAAACAAATTATAGTCCCACTAAGCGCAAACCAGATGGGATGGCGTTTCGCTGCAGAATGCTATGGTAGCCATGCTGGTTTAAAGTGTGCCTTGAATTCTAAATAAATCCCAGTCAGTGTCACTAGCAAAGCACCCACACCATCACACCTCCTCTGATATGCTTCACGGTGGGAACCACACTTGCAGAGATCATCCGTTCACCTACTCTGCGTCTCACAAAGACACAGCGATTGGAACCAAAAATCTCAAATTTGGACTCATCAGACCAAAGGACAGATTTCCACCAGTCTAATGTCCATTCCATTGAGCTGCAATTTCTAAGGCTGGTAACTCTAATGAACTTATCCTCTGCAGCAGAGGTWACTCTGGGTCTTCCTTTCCTGAGGTGGTTCTCATGAAAGCCAGATTCATCATAACGCTTGAAATGTATTTATTTGAGCTGTTCTTGCCATAATATGGACTTGGTCTATTACCAAATAGGGCTATCTTCTGTATACCACCCCTACCTTGTCAGAACACAACTGATTGGCTCAATTAGAAATTGAGCCAAGAAATTAGACAAATTAACTTTTAACAAGGCACACCTGTTAATTGAAATGCATTGCAGGTGACAACCTCAAGAATCTAAAATCTCAAATATATTTTGATTTGTTTAGCAATTCTTTGGTTACTACATGATTCCATATGTGTTATTTCATAGTTTTGATGTCTTCACTATTATTCTACAATGTAGAAAATAGTAAAATTAAAGAAAAACTCTTGAATGAGTAGGTGTGTCTAAACTTTTGACTGGTACTGTATATATCACAGGAGGTTAGTGGAACCTTAATTGGGGAGAATGGGCTCGTAAGGACTGGAGCGGAATTAGTGGAATGGTATCAAATATATCAAACACATGGTTTCCAGGTGTTTGATGAAATTCCATTTGCGCTGTTCCGGCCATTATTATGAGCCGTTCTCCCTTCAGCATCTACTTGTGACATATATATATACACTGCTCAAAAAAATAAAGGGAACACTAAAAATAACACATCCTAGATCTGAATGAATGAAATATTCTTATTAAATACTTTTTCTTTACATAGTTGAATGTGCTGACAACAAAATCACACAAAAAATTATCAATTGAAACAAATTTATCAACCCATGGAGGTCTGGATTTGGAGTCACACTCAAAATTAAAGTGGAAAACCACACTACAGGCTGATCCAACTTTGATGTAATGTCCTTAAAACAAGTCAAAATGAGGCTCAGTAGTGTGGTGGCTCCACGTGCCGTATGACCTCCCTACAACGCCTGGGCATGCTCCTGATGAGGTGGCGGATGGCTCCTGAGGGATCTCCTCCCAGACCTGACTTAAGCATCGCCAACTCCTGGACAGTCTGTGGTGCAACGTGGCGCTTGGTGGATGGAGCGAACATGATGTCCAGATGTGCTCGATTGGATTCAGGTCTGGGGAACGGGCGGGCCAGTCCATAGCATCAATGCCTTCCTCTTGCAGGAACTGCTGACACACTCCAGCCACATGAGGTCTAGCATTGTCTTGCATTAGGAGGAACCCAGGGCCAACCGCACAGCATATGGTCTCACAAGGGGTCTGAGGATCTCATCTCGGTACCTAATGGCAGTCAGGCTACCTCTGGCGAGCACATGGAGGGCTGTGCGGCCCCCCAAAGAAATGCCACCCCACACCATGACTGACCCACCGCCAAACCGGTCATGCTGGAGGATGTTGCAGGCAGCAGAACGTTCTCCACGGCGTCTCCAGACTCTGTCAATCTGTCACATGTGCTCATGTGCTCAGTGTGAACCTGCTTTCATCTGTGAAGAGCACAGGGGCGCAGTGGCGAATTTGCCAATCTTGGTGTTCTCTGCAAATGCCAAACGTCCTACACGGTGTTGGGCTGTAAGCACAACCCCCACCTGTGGACGTCGGGCCCTCATACCACCCTCATGGAGTCTGTTTCTGACCGTTTGAGCAGACACATGCACATTTGTGGCCTGCTGGAGGTCATTTTGCAGGGCTCTGGCAGTGCTCCTTTTTGATCCTCCTTGCACAAAGGCGGAGGTAGCGGTCCTGCTGCTGGGTTGTTGCCCTCCTACGGCCTCCTCCACGTCTCCTGAGTACTGGCCTGTCTCCTGGTAGCGCCTCAGCTCTGGACACTACGCTGACAGACACAGCAAACCTTCTTGCACAGCCGCATTGATGTGCCATCCTGGATGAGCTGCACTACCTGAGCCACTTGTGTGGGCTGTAGACTCCGTCTCATGCTACCACTAGAGTGAAAGCACCGCCAGCATTCAAAAGTGACCAAACATCAGCCAGGAAGCATAGGAACTGAGAAGTGGTCTGTGGTCATCACCTGCAGAACCACTCCTTTATTGGGGGTGTCTTGCTAATTGCCTATAATTTCCACCTTTTGTCTATTCCATTTGCACAACAGCATGTGAAATTTATTGTCAATCAGTGTTGCTTCCTAAATGGACGTTTGATTTCACAGAAGTGTGATTGACTTGGAGTTACATTGTGTTGTTTAAGTGTTCCCTTTATTTTTTTGAGCAGTGTATTTACTTTATAGATCTACACAAAAAAATGTGYGTTTCTCAAGGGTTCTTTTTGAAAGCTGATGGTTCTATGTTGAACCATAATGAATCAAAGAACCCTTTGAGCTCTTCAATGGTTCTTTACACTTCACAAAATAATGATTTMCTCTTTTAATGATAATTAAATGTGGGGAGGTGACTCATTAGAATACTTTGGGGTGTGCAATACTCATTGCTCTTTCTGTACAACCGTAAGTGAAAGTGTCATTACAGTTTATCTAATGTGTTCACCAATATGTTTTTTACAACTACAGCCAGTTAGAATGTCTTGTGAAAGAGTGATATATTATTATTTATTTTTTATTTTATTTCATCTTTATTTAACCAGGTAGGCCAGTTGAGAACAAGTTCTCATTTACAACTGTGACCTGGCCAAGATTAAGCAAAGCAGTGCGATATGCCATTGTTTCAATTGAGAATGGTTGACCAGATCAGTGTATGGTTCCCAATTACCTTCTTGTGGACATCAGAGGTGGCACCAATTATTACACTTGTCAATTAACACAATAGTAACACCWATGGAATTTTAACAATATAGTATGGCTGACCAGAATAAAAAAAATGGTAGTTCTTCAGAAGGATTTACATATTTGTCATTTATCAGATGCTCTATTCAAGGGTGACTTACAGTAGTGAGCGCATACATTTTCATACTTTTTGTAACCATTGCGGAACCCTTTTTTGGTGCTATATAGTACCTTTTTATATAACCTTAAAAAAGGGTTATTTATAGCATCATACAGGTTCCATTTAGAACCTTATGAGCATGGCTTTTTATAGAACCTTCAAAAAAGGAATCTACAATATATAGCACCTGTCACGCCCTGACCTTAGAGAGCCTTTTTATTCTCTATTTGGTTAGGTCAGGGTGTGATTTGGGTGGGCATTCTAGTTATCCTATTTCTTTGTTGGCCGGGTATGGTTCCCAATCAGAGGCAGCTGTCTATCGTTGTCTCTGATTGGGGATCATACTTAGGCAGCCTTTMCCACCTTTAGTTTGTGGGATCTTGTTTTTTGTGTGTATCTGCCCGTGAGCAGCACAGAACATCACATTTWGTTTTTYTTTTGTTTGGTGAGTTTATTATTTATTAAACATGTGGAATTCTACGCACGTTGGTGTCTTGGTCCAATCATTATGACGATCGTGACAGCACCAAAAAGGTTTCCACTATGGTTTCAAGCCAAATAACCCTTATCTGGTACTATTTAGAAGCATACTTTTTGGGTGTGTAACATCATTACATTGCATATACAACTTTTTCTAAATAACAAAATATTAGATCAATTTACCTGAAAATCGTTTTAATGGAGTGTCGTAAAACAATGTTGAGCGTGTTAAGTGTTAAATGTTTTTCTGACAAAGTGGTGTCTGTGAGAATTACAGGTAGAGGGCGAGATACCCCAAAAACACTCTACATGTTCAATACATTTTTCCTCTAAAGGTAGGTAAGCAAGAGCATAATTTTAAAAAGTGTGTAAACCGCCCTTCACTACAGTACTGGTTACCTGTATATTACACAGCATCAGAATCACCTTTATTTGGCAAGTACATTTACATGTACAATTGTTTTGCTTCTGGTATAGATCAAATAATTGATGTTCGTACAAAGGGACTGGGAAATGTACTGTAATTATCTTTCATTCTACAGTATATCAGACATAAAGGGCAGTCAGTAGACAATATATCCCAAGTTTCCGGTTAAAGGTGTTCTATACATGTGGATAATTCCTGTAGAAAATGTTAACTCCCCATAGTCTGGTTCTTTATCACGTAACAATGGGTCATTAACATGATTGATGGGCTCTATCCCTCAAGGATTGCGAGCCTACTAATTACAGTAGTGTGATAGCAAGACTCTCTCTATATTTCTCTTCTATCTATCTCATTATATTCTTCCTTCCCTTTTGGTCACACACACTTTTAGCTATATCGCCTATCGCGCCATCTGAGCTTATAGGAAGGAGTCGTGTTTAGGAGTCATCAACACCTCCCAGTCTTCCCCCTCACAGTAAGCAGTAAAAAGAGTGAACTGTCTTTAAAGTTATGGCTCGGAGAGAGTTCATTTGGTAATCAAGCCAAAGTGCGTTGTTGAATAGGAGCCAAGCCTTAGCCAGAAGAATCGGAGAGAGGGAGAGAGGGAGGGAGGGGGGGACCGGCACGGCCCAGGCCCAAACCCTGTTGGAGTAACGTCAACGCATCGTGTAATGGACTACTGTACAACTGGAAATAATGTGCTCAGTCATTTATGAAAGCTATTAAGCCCCCTGAAATTCACTAAACCCTGTTCCCTTCATATTTATTCTGCTAGGGAACTAGCAGGCATATTCAGCTTCTTCAACCCTGTAAAATCTAGGATGGGTCCCGAATGGTACCCTATTCCCTATAGAGTGCACTACTTTAGACCAGAGAAGAGGGG
Organism: Salvelinus sp. IW2-2015; assembly: GCF_002910315.2. Classification (NCBI taxonomy): domain Eukaryota; kingdom Metazoa; phylum Chordata; class Actinopteri; order Salmoniformes; family Salmonidae; genus Salvelinus; species Salvelinus sp. IW2-2015. The sequence continues at coordinate 46,740,030 of NC_036854.1, read as the reverse complement.
GAGTAAGGGAAGTCTAGGGCGTCGTCTGGGGCTTTGTCTCAAATGGCAGCCTATTCCTTATATATTGCACTACTTTTGACCAAAGCCTGGTCAAAAGTAGTGCACTKTATTGAGAATAGGTGCCATTTGGTATACAAACTTAGCCCTCCCCTACTCCCAGGATAACTTGCAGTGAGAGAGCGGTGATTGTAGTGCATTGAAAATACAATGGTTTGTGCCAGAAGATGTTTCTTGAAGCTGGAAAGTACAGCTGTGTATGCTTAATTGAGGATATGTTTTATTAACCTTGAACYCATTCTGGTGATGATATTCCCAATTAATCATCTTCCGGAGAAGAGGGTAATATAAACAAAGAACAAAATGATGGCAAATTCATTGTTACTGGCATAGTAAACCATTTTGTTGGAAAACAATAGGGCTTAAGTATTTTTAGAAGCACTCTGATGCTATTGAATGGTTCTGTGTAAGCCCATGCAAAAAGATGACATGTCAGCTGTACAATCCAATGAAAGCGGACATGCATATAATAACATGAGCCAAATAATAGCACTGCTCCTTCTGAGCCACGTGGATTGCAATTCATCATTAAACCATCGACTGTCTGAGAGGATTGATGAAGATAGAGGAAACAGCAGAATTCAGACAGGATATGCTCTGCATTATGGTCTGTCTGTGCCATGTGTGGTAGATATGTTGCGAAATAAAGTAAGTCCGTATCAAATAGCATTTTCACATATAACCCCAAGGCTAAGTTTAAGGCTAGAAATACATTTAAGAATTCCTGTTTATTAAAGATTGTCCCAGATTTGCTCTTTGGATAAGTTATGCTAAACACATGATAAAAGCATTTAGGCACACTATTGCCAGTCGGGCAGGACGTCAGTGATTGCTTGAATAGTGCAAGATTACAGGCTCCGGGTTTGAACACCTTTCTAGGTAGTGAAAGTTAAGGAGGCAAAATGCTAATGTTTCAAGCTGGATTCACAGGTACCTTATTTTGGAATCAGGTCACGTAAAACTGGACTTGGGGATACAGGATGTTTGGAATTMAATAAATGTATTCCAAAAGCTAACCAAGCAGACAGGTTAAATGAAAAGAGAAGAAGCAAGGGAAAGCTGGGTCAGAAAATCAGATAAGTCAGACATACAGGACAAATGTTGGTCTATAGAAAGACACACATGAAAAGAAGGGATTTTTTGTGCCTGCATATGCATAGCCTATTTGTCAGGTTAGTTAGCGTAGGATAAAGGTACTGATTGGTAACAGCAAACAAAGGAAAAAGGGCTTAAGCTATTCATCCACTACTTAGGGTTGAAAGGTCATGACTTAGTCTTTGAAGGGTGGACAAACTGAATAGTAGGGGCCTACCCACTCCCCATTCATAGAGGACTACAGGAAATGTAATGCTTCTGTGACTTACTTTTCCCACATCAATGACTTCTTGACTTTACCTCTCAATTACACACCTAGCACTCAAACTGGAAAATAATAAATGCCGACGACACCCCCTCTGTGGCATAAACCGTTACCACCCTTGATAAGATATTTTCATAGGATGCATCCCAAATGGCAGCCTACTGCCTGTGTACTGCACTACATTTGAGCACTACATGCACTACATACCCTATGGGCCCTGGTCAAAAGGAATGCACAACATAGGGAATAGGGTGCCATTTGGTAGTGATGTGGAAACGAAGCTTCCGAAAGCATTGACCATTTCCAGCCAATTGTGTCGAAAATAGGTTCCTTACTCAGGACTTTGATCAACACGTTGTACGCTAGTGGCACCTGCTGATCAAAAGAATTTAYAACAGCGAAATTATTATAGATAACGTCGCTTCGTAACCTTTTTGTCTTCTACCGAAACCAATACAATCATCTGCACAATGCTTCGAAGTAAACTGCTTAGCGATTTCTACGCATGACTCGGAGCTCCGGTATTAAACCTAACTATTAAACCTAAACCTAACTAGGAAACCAAGGCTTTCTGAAAAATGGTTCATTACTCAGATCTTCATTTTCMGTTCACAATGCACATTAGTGACATCTGCTGGTCATCAATAATAGCAGCGTGTTATATTCAMAGTTTTTTTCGACACTCTTTTCACCAAAACTCTGGGGCGCAGTGGTAAGTCGTTGGCTTTAGTAAGCTATAATCAGTTGTAAWACCAGGTTTACATCATGCTTCCCCTTTTCGCCTTCAAGTTTATAATTTTTCAAAAACTAAGTCTGTCATTATTTAGGATGCTTAAGAAAAAAGCTTATACCATACTTAATAAAACATGTATTTGAACAACAGTGCAGGAAGTGTGATTTCCCTTTTTTTATCTAAATAAGATTCAAACTCATATCCTCACACCCCTGAATGTTACATAGTTCACTACTCTATCTACTAAGCTATTGGTCAGGTAATACTTTCAATACAAAATCCTAACTATATTTGTATGTACTGTGTCCACTAAAGGTCAYTGATTTAAAGCAGCTAGGTATCGAAGAGAACACCAGAGCCACAACGAAATCAGTGGGATCTCGCATTTTCCAACACACAGTTTGAAAAAGCACATGATCAAATGACGCTTTGGACGTCATTGATGACGTACTTCTGATCAAGTGATACACGCTTCGGCACACTGCTTCGAAGGTAGCTGCTTAATCCATTTCTACGCAAGCCTCGGAGCTCCGGTATCAAACGTAACATCACCACRATTTGGGACGCAACCATCAAGGAAAAAATGAATCACCATGAGCAGCCCTTGTTTGATTAGTGGGAACCAGCTGGATTAGCTGTCGTAGCGCCCCTGGAACATCCCAATTAAAATCAAAGCAATCACCATCTTGGAGAGAGAGAAGTRGTTAGATTGAGAGGGTGTTTGAGGATAAACGTTATAATGACACAGAGCCGAAGGATTTCAGAAGCCTGTCAGACACTGATTTCATACATAAGAAAAGTTTGATGAATAGAGTCTTGTCAGAGCTAGGCAACTCTTAAGCGCCTGCCGTACTATTACAAAAAGCTTTACTGGGGGATTAGAGAGAAAGACAGAAGCTTTTTTTCCTTTAGTACGTCAAAGTATGAATKATTTACGCAGTGGGGATCTCTTTAGCCCCTCACTTTAAGCCGTGGTGGAGTTTTATTTGTATGTTTCCTGTCAGAAGTAATCTGGCATTTGGGTAGCACGGCACATGCGTTTCAAATGATCCCTGTTTGATGTGAAGTCTGTTGTCACTTTTAACTATGTCCGCTAACGCTGCCGACCATTTCACTACGCTGTCCCAGTACCTACGCAAACTCTGAAACACTCTGACACACATAGACACAGACACAGAAACAAACAAACAAACAAACAAACAAACACACACACCCTGTACACAAAGTCTTTATTTCTTTATCTGTTTCACAGCACAGTCATACACATAAACCCACACCAACCCCAAACACCTAAAAAGTATTAATCCCGTGAAGGAGTCTCAAAAGGGGGCTTTACAAAGCTGATTCCGTGGGGAGGCTTCCCAGGTCAGGAATGTTTGTGGTGCCAATAGTGCTGAAGCGTTCAAGCTTAAACCCCTCACCTTTCCACACACATGGTGCGCACACACACACACACACACAAAATAGGAATACAGGGGAGAGGGGTTGTGGAAATAATTTGACACACACAATTCTCTCTTTTTCTTTCTCCTCCTCTCTCTCTCTCTCATCTCTCTCTACTCTCTTTCTCTCTCTCTCTCTCTCTCTCTTCTCTCTGCTCCTCTCTCTCTCTCTCTCTCGTCTCTCTCTCTCTCTCTCTCTCTCTCTCTCTCTCTCTCTCTCTCCTCTCTCTCTCATCTCTCTCTTCTCGATCTCGTCTCTCTCTCTCTCTCTCTCTCTCTCATTCTCTCCTCTCTCTCTCTCTCTCTCTCTCTCTCTCTCTCTCTCTCTCTCTGTCATACCCTCTTCTCTCTCTGTCTCAATCTCGTTCATCTTAGTGTGTTCCTCTCACATCGTCCGGCACACACCGCACAAGCTTACAAGCCACCTACTCAGTATACCACTATCTACGGAATGCAAGTCATGCCCAACAAACCAACAACAACCCAAACACTCTCTAAACATTATTAATCCATGAGGAGTCTCAAAAGGGGGCTTTACAATGCTAATTCCGCTGGGAGGTCAGGAATGTTATGGTGCTGTATGCGTTCAAGCTTAAGCCCCTCACCTTTCCGCACGCACACACACACAACACACACACACACACATCCCCTCTCTCTCGCTCACTCTGTCTGTCGTGTCTGTCTCTCTCTCTCTACCCCCCCCCCCCCTTCTCTCCTCCCTCTCTCTCTGTTGCTAATGTAATCCGTTTGCATTTGTATCCCCTGGCATTGTTTAACATAAATCGAAGCAACGTTAATCAACAGCAAAATGAATGCATGAGCCCCTCTCTCTCTGTAATTAGTAGGATGACTTTGGTTTATCTGTTTTCATAGGACCTCCAGGCCCAGTAATAGGATAATTCAAATCAATACATTCACATCATGTGACTTCCTCTTAGTTCTCAAAGTCTGATGTTATAGGGCCTGATAGAGTGCAAGACACTAAATCGAAGATAAACTCACAGGGAGGTAGCGCTACCTGTTAATTGTCTTCTCTCTGTGGTTTGTAAGCATGTTTGCACATTGGTTTTATTTGGTATTTGATCACAGGCTGTCCTGCTGCAATGAGTTTATCAGTCAGTTAAGCCAGATTTGTGTTTACACAGCAACTATTGGACATGTGTGGTTATCCAATCCATAACAATTCCAGACAAACAGTTGATTGAAGAGAAAAAATATATAAATAGGTTATCGTAATGATTCCGCATGGTTCTCAACACGCCTGCACTCATAGAACCCTCTACCTTGAGAAATTATGTGACTAAACTCAACAAAAAGAAGAAGATGAAGCCAAGATCAATGATATAAAGAATGATGGAAATAAACTTTGGAGTACTTTAAAAGAAATTATGGGCAGAAAGAAAAAAGAAAAATTTTACTCCATCTTTCATCGACTCAGATGGCTTATTCATCACAAAACCATTTGATGTTGCCAATTATTTGAATGATTACTTAATTGGCAAAGTGGGCAAACTTAGGCAGGAAATGCCAACAATGAACATTGAGCAATTGTATTCATGCATAAAAAAACTAATAATGAAAGAAAAGCATTGCAAGTTTGAATTTTGTGAAGTTAGTGTGGGATAGGTCGATCAATAATGACAAACCTCCTGGCATTGARAACTTAGATGGAAAGCTACTGAAGATGGTAGCTGACTCTATAGCCACTCCTATCTGTCATACTAGAGGAAAGTCTTTGTCCTCAGGCCTGGAGGGAAGCCAAAGTAATTCCGCTACCCAAGAGTGGTAAAGCGGCCTTTACTGGTTCTAAGAGCAGACCTATAAGCTTGCTGCCAGCTCTTAGCAAACTGTTGGAAAAAATMGTGTTTGACCAAATACAATGCTATTTCTCTGTAAACAAATTAACAACAGACTCAGCATGCTTATAGAGAAGGGCACTCAACATGTACTGCACTGACAAAAATGACTGATGATTGGTTGAAAAAATTGATAATAAGAAGATTGTGGGAGCTGTACTGTTAGATTTCAGTGCAGCCTTTGATATTATTGACCATAACCTGTTGTTGAAAAAACATATGCGTTATGGCTTTTCAACCTCTGCTTTATCATGGATTCAGAGATATCTATCTAATAGAACTCAAAGGGTTCTTTATTGGAAGCTTCTCTAATGTCAAACATATAAAGTTTGGTGTACCGCAGGGCAGCTCTCTAGGCCCTCTACTCTTTTCTATTTTTACCAATGCCCTGCCACTAAACAAAGCATGTGTGTCTGTGTATGCTGATAATTCAACCATATACACATCAGCAACCACAGCTAATAAAGTCACTGAAGCCCTTAATAACAAAGAGTTGCAGTCTGTTTTGGAATGGGTGGCCAGTAATAAGCTGGTCTTGAACATCTCTAAAACTAAGAGCATTGTATTTGGTACATATCATTCCTTAAGTTCTAGACCTCAGTTGAATCTAGTAATGAATGGTGTACCTGTTGAACAAGTTGAGGAGTCTAAATAGGGGRGGCAGGTAGCCTAGTGMATAGAGCATTGGGCRAGRAACTGGAAGGTTGCTGGATCAAATCCCTGAGCTGACAAMGTAAAAATATGTAATTCTGAGCAAGGCAGTTGTTCCTCAGGCACCAAAGYTGTGGATGTTGATGATGGCAGCCCCCCTGCACCTCTCTGATTCAGAGGGGTTGGGTTAAATGTGGAAGATACATTTCAGTTGAATTCTTTTAGTTGTACAACTGATATAGGTTTCCCCTTTAAATTACTTGGCATTACCTTAGATTGTAAACGGACATGGTCAAAACATATATATTCAATGGTTGTAAAGATGGGGAGAGGTCTGTCTGTAATAAAGAGGTACTCTGCTTTTTGACACCACYCTCCATAAAGCAAGTTCTGCAGGCTCTAGTTTTGTCTAATCTTGATTATCGTGTGGTCCAGTGCTGCAYGGAAAGACCTAGTTAACCTGCAGCTYGCCCAGAACAGAGTGGCACATTTTGCTCTTCATTGTAATCAGAGGGTTGATATAAATACTATGCATGCCAGTCTCTCTTGGCTAAGAGTTGAGGAGAGACTGACTGAATCACTTTTTCTTTTTAGAAGAAACATGAATGTGTTGGAAATCCCAAATGGTTTGCATAGTTAACCTACACACAGCTCTGACACACACACACTTACCCCACCAGAKATGACACCAGGGGTCTTTTCACAAAGCTAATGGGGATCCTAATAAAATACCAAAATACCTTCACACACACACAATCTGTTATCCGTGGTTCATAACGGGGAGTGCGAATTAATATGTAACACTTTATTCGTATAGTCTGTAGAGCATCTGCCGATGGACTATCAGTCACATGTCAACTGCATGTCTATTGACTTTCAACAAGAATGTGTCTTATCTGTAGATGGACTACAGGCACTTTTTTGTTTAAAGTAAACAGACATGCAGTTGACATGTTACTGATAGTCTGTAGAGCATCTACAAATGGACTATCCAAATAAAGCGTTACCTGTTAATATGTTAACAGGTGATCTATCAGCATGACTTCATTTTCCCTGTCTGTGAACCGTGACATGGATGGTAAATGCCTATTTTCTCTTTCTCTACCAGCCTTCCTGTTCACCTCCTCAACCCACACACACACACCAACACACACACACACACACACCACACACACACACACACACACACACACACACACACACAACACACACACCACACACACACACACACACACACACACACATCCCACCTCCACTGTTCATCCACACTTTCCTCCACCCAGAACATAATTATTTTTCATTTGTTTTGTTCGGAACAGAACCATACATTTTTCCATTCCTGTCCACTGTTCCGACCAGCAAAATAAAGTTCTGAAATGGTTCAGACCAACAAATCTTTCTTTTTTTTACATTTAGCTCGACATTAAATTACTTCACCAATCAGTGCGGATTGAGCAGCTTGCTGTGGATCGGATTAAGGATTTAATCTGTATAGGAAAGTCTCTAATAGCAAATTGTATTTTGCCGTAACATCATGGTTTAATCATTATGAAAGACAAACACACASACTGTGCTGCCAGTCACAGAGCAGAGCACAAGATGSAACTGAAATTTTGAGGGTGAGGAGAGGGCGAGATAGGATGGAGGAAGCTTGCCTTGAATCTCTGGGTATCTTGTTATGACATGCATTATCTGAATTAGGCCCACATAGTTATACATGGATTATACATTATCCATGGAGGAAGTTTGAATGTCTTTTAACTTCCGAGTTTGTTTAATGTTGGACCAGAGCAAGCTAGCTAACAAGCAGAGCAGCACTAGAATTAAAACACGTCTTACCTTTTTGCATTTAATAAATCCAATGTGAAACATGATATAGTATCCTTAACTAGCATTGAAAAAGTCAATGTCTGTGCTTTTTTGTATTTGGTGGTGAGCTAACATAAATATACGTGGTGTTTTCGCTGTAAAACATTTAACATGTTGGCTGGATTCACAAGATGTTTATCTTTCATTTGCTGTATTGGACTTGTTAATGTGTGAAAGTTAAATATTTCAAAAAAATATTTTTGAATTTCCCGCGCTGCCTTTTCAGTGGAATGTGGGGGGGTTCCGCTAGCGGAACGTGTGTCCTAGACAGGTTAATAAATCCAATGTGAAACATGATATAGTATCCTTAACTAGCATTGAAAAAGTCAATCCAATGTTTTGCCTAATTTCTGAATTACGCTTGAAACATTGTCAGTAGGCTACAGTAACCTATGCTTCAGAGGGGAGGGGCAGGTAGACTACGCACACACGCTGGCAAATATTTTCAGCTTGCAGACAGACGCTGGAATACGTTTATGAGTGACAGAGTGAAGGCTTTGCATAGGCATTTGTTGTATTTTTGTGGGACTGGAAAAAAATACCAAGAAAGTCAAATATAMTTAATAACCGGTTCCCATGCTTTTAAAATAACGGTTGTGTTCCGGGACAGTATAGATCACTTTCATTTTCGGTTCGGATTCTGCTCCTCAAATAATGGATTTTATTTCAAGTCAAACTTTGATCACAAACAATTGCTTAGTTACCAGGTTCTGTGTTCTTATAATCTTATAACAGATCAAAGCTTTTATCTGTCAGTCCCTGACTATGTCCCAAATGGGAGCCTTTTCCCTAAATTGAGCAGTACGGGCCCTGGTCAAAAGTWGTACACTATAAAGGGAATAAGGTGTAATTTGGGACACATTCCCTGTGTTGTGCTGCATGAGCAGTATGCCTGCCTGATCTTAAAAATACCTTTAATAATAATAATAATTTCAATACAAGTAACTGTCACATCCTGACCATAGAAAGCCTTTATTGTCTATGGTAGAGTAGGTCAGGGCGTGACTAGGGGTTTAGTCTAGTTTATATTTTCTATGTGGGGTTCTAGTTTGTTTTTTCTATGTTGGTGTTTTAGWATGATTCCTAATTAGAGGCAGTTGGCTATCATTGTCTCTAATTGGGGATCATARTTAAGTAGCATTTTTCCACCTGTGTGTGATYGGATATTGTTTTGAGTTAGTGCACYGTGCATTCTCTGTWGTCACGGTTCGTTMTTTGTTTCCTTATTTGTTTTGTTCTAAGTTTTTCACTTTAATAAATGATGTGGAAACCATATCATGCTGCAGCTTGGTCCGACCATTATTACAACGAACGTGACAGTAACAAAGTGCTTCACATCATAAAATAATCAAATTAAGTAAATAATACATTTTAAAGCCTCTTTATAAAAGTCTGTCTTCAGTAGGGATTTAAAAAGTGGCACTGAATCTACAAGGCTGATCACTCCAAAGTCTAYGGACCCTAATGGCAAATGCCCAGTCTTTGTTCGTTTTCAACCTAGACTTTGGAATGGTCAACAGTGCCCTGCCAGAGGAGCTCAGGCTGCTCCCTGGCTCATAGGGAGATAGAAGATTGGACATATAGGATGGGGCTAATCCAAGCCTAGCCTTAAACGTGATTGATACCTTTTTTTATGTACTCTAAAAATACTAAAATGATTTAGGTGTGATAGGGTTACATTGTCTGGTGCCTGTTAAAAGCCGTGCTGCAGCKTTTTGCTGTAGACGATGGAGTGATTTCTGACTGAGACGTAAACAAAGAGTTAAAGAGTTACAGTAGGCTTGAGGAAATAAAAGCATGAATAACTTTCTCCAGATCAGTGATTGAAATACAATACTTGACTTTAGCTATATAACTTAGATGATAAAAGCAGGACTGGAAAATCTTCTTTACACGCAGCTCAAGGTTAAGGTCAGGGTCAAAGACGACACCAAGGTTTCCGGCCATTTACATGGGTGGACAAATAACCAAGGTTATTTACAATCTGGGTTCCAGCAAGGTAGGGGCCAAATAAAACAACCTCTGATTTCTTATCATTGAGCTGGAGACAATTGCCAGACAAACAACATTTGATGTCAGAAAGACACTTGTGAAGGATAGCAACGCTAGCATAGTCACTGGGCCTGATTGGTAAATAAAGCTGTGTGTCATCTGAGTAGCAGTGAAACTGAATGTTAAGATTGCTGACGATGTCACCAAGGGGAAGCATATACAGCACTCTTTAGGGTATCTAAAGAACCATACAAAAATCCCAAACCAGAAATGTTTCGGCCCTCCAGGTATGGAATTTAATAGCCCACCTGTAGGGTTTTAAGCCTTATTTGCATATTTCCCAYGGTGCCTTTCGAGGGATTTTTTGAGTTACCAGTACCACCCATGACGGATTGCTACTGCCAGAGACATGATTTAAATACATTAATTTTAAGTATGGGCCCTTTAACAAGTTTGTTGTCATTAGAATTTAAGGCAATATGTATTTCATAAGGTATTCATTTGAGGGCCTAGATTTACCCTGATATAYTGGCCTGAACTGCATAGATTAGAGGGCACACCAGGCACATTATGCTGGCTTGCAAAGTGATGTGCAACTCCTACTGGAATTCAACATTTGGATGAATGACACGACAATGGGCCTCAGGATCTCGTCACTATATTTCTGTGTATTCAAATTGACATCGATAAAATGCAATTGTAGCTTATGCCTGCCCATAACATAACCCCATCGCCACCATGGGGCACTCTGTTCGCAACGTTGACATCAGCAAACCACTCGCCCACACAACACCATACACACTGCCTGCCACCTGCCTGGTAGAGTTGAAACTGGGATAAATCCGTGAAGAACACACTTCTCCACCGTGCCAGTGGCCATCGAAGGTGAGCATTTGCCCACTGATATCGGTTACGCCAAACTGCAGTCAGGTCAAGACCCTGGTGAGGATGACGAGCATGCAGATGAGCTTCCCTGAGACAGTTTGAGCATAAATTCTTCAGTTCTGCAAACCCACCGTTTTATCAGCTGTCCAGGTGGCTGGTCTCTGACGATCATGCAGGGGAAGAAGCCAGGTATGCGGTTGTGAGGCCAGTTGGACGTACTGTCAAATTCTCTAAAATGACGTTGGAGGTGGCTTATAGTAGAAAAATTTACATTACATTCTCCCTCAAAACTTGCGACGTCTGTGGCATTGTGTTGTGTGACAAAACTGCACATTTTAGAGTGSCGTTTTATTGTCCCCAGCACAAGGTGCACCTGTGTAATGATCATGCTGCTTAATTTGCTTCTTGATATGCCACACCTATCAGGTGGCAAAGAAGAAATGRTCACTGAATGGGATGGAAACAAATTTGTGCATAGCATTTTAGAGAAATAAGCTTTTTGTGCATATGGATCATTTCTGGGAGCATTCAATGGCATTGGCAGCCAACAGAAGGTCATTACTGGCTTTCAATAAAGCATTTTCGTGCTGCCAAGTGAGTGGAAGCCCAACTGGAAGTTTTGTAACAAATTGCTTGAAAACAACTTCTCTAAAATCTTGGCTAAAAAAGGAAGTTTAGATAGAGGCCTCATTGAGGTTGGGTCTAGAATGGGCTTTTTTAAGAGAGGTTGCACCAGATCAGTGTTAAAATACACTGGAACGGAGCCAGAGGTCGTGGAGCTTTTTACAATAAACAGAATGTTGGGGACAACAGTAGGCATAACCTCTTTTAGTAGTCAAGTGGGGATCACGTCTACTGGGAAGGAGGAGGTCTTTATGTGAGCTACAGTATCAAGGAGGGACTCAAAGGATATTTTCTCAAAGGAGAAAAAGAAAGCAATAGACCGTCTCAGAGTAGTTGCTTCAAGTACCTCCTGATCAGAAATGCTGGTATGGTGTTGGATACTGTCAATCTGGGATCTAATATTTTTTTTTACATCTTTTCTGTAAAGTATCATAAAAACAGGGGGTGCAAACATGTCACTGGAACCAACAACACGCTCAATTGTATTAAACAGAATTTGAAAGTTGTGGGAATTCTCAGATATCAGGGTAGATAAGTAGTTTGCTCTTTAACCGCAACATTGTAATTTCTTATCTAATACTTCATTCTCTCATACAATACTTGACGTTTGTAGGCCTTCCATTTWCATTCAGCCTTTCTTTCTAACTTCACTTTTAAATGCACAAGCGGTGATTTAACCAAGGTGAGACTCTGCCTCGGGCAGGGGGGATGGGGGCTTCAAGCCAGGCTAACCTGACTCTCCGCAACAGCAGCAGCGGATGGCGTTGGAAGCCCTGGGAAGGTGGAGGAGGGCCCGAGACACTGCTGTGTTGAGTCAGCGGCCTGCTGAACAGTGGAATTCGTGGAGAAGGGTTCAACCGGTCGGCTGCCYGCTGTTGGTACACTCCCAGGATCAGAGCTGACCCCCGGGGCCGGTAGGTCCACCTCCAGCGGGGCAAAGCTGTTAGATAGCTGGAATCGGATCTTCCGCATAGATGGAGGCCGGCCAGACTGCCTCCCTCCCGGCCTCCCACACCTGGCCAGTGTCCAGTCTCCCAGGGGAGTTGAGCTTATTTTTCATCTGTCAGGTGGATTTGAACAGATTAACACCGCCCGACTCATCGGCACCTTGGCGGTAGGAGGCACTCAAGACTGAGATACAATTTGCCTGGTTTMTCACCAGGTATGTGAACTTGAACTAGATCCTGCTTTTGCCACAGCTGAGCTAGCAACCAGAAAGACTCTTGCTGAAGCAGCTTGATGGTGATGCATTTAGGGCAGACAAACCCCTGTCCATTCCTGTCATGTCCTCCTCTAATTCCCATAAAGATGATTGGAGCAATCAGGTTTAGTTMATTGGTTTGTATTGTTCTCCCAAAGACAGGGACAGAGAGATGTGAACGTTCAGTTTCAAGGATAACATTGAGCTAATGAAATGATTGTCGGACGCAGCTTTCTGATGGAGGGGGSCACATGTTTTTATAGGTCAAACATAGGGGCGAGAAGGGGGTGAGAAGGGGGCAGACGGAGGGGGTGAGGTGCAGGGCAAAGGGGAGACAAGGCAAGGTCATGGCCACCTTAATTTCAATTTTACGAGTGTCCAGGCTCCTGTACATTCTGCACATGCTAATTAATCCCATGAAGAGATTATAAAATTACTCAAATATACGTTCAGGTATAGGATTCGTCCATTCATTCACACAACAACAGCAGATGTAAAATGTGTGTAATATGTTAAATGGCAACCTTGAACATAGCTATGTTGTCCAATCTCAAAGTATAAAGCATTGATTAGCAATTTTTGTAATTTTATCAGTAATTTACTGTATTAACCAATAGTATGATACTGTATAAACTGAATACAGTAGATTACCGTATAAGGCACAGTGAAATACCTTACATTTGTTTACAGCACACTGTAAGACAGGGGTTCCCAAACTTTTTTTMGMRCSMMYWRCCKWTWWMYAAWWAAAAAAATGTTTACCCCAGCATGTAAAGTGATGTCCAAGGAGAAACTGTCCAAGCAGATGAAGAAAATATCCAATGATGTCAACATAAAAAAAAATGATATGACTGAACAGGGCAAATGAGAGGAGGAGGCCAAACCTGGGTTAACCCTGGAGAAAATTGCATGAGAAAAGCTCCAGAAACCGTCAATGAGCAAAAATACATCATTATAGGTCTTACTGAACGATTAAACAGGATGAAAGACTTTCCATTCAAATCGTTGTTTCGTAATTTCCCTGAAAGTTGTGGAACAACTGGAATGGAAAAATTCCTGGATAGGGTAATACCACAACTACTGGGCCAGGAGAACTTAATTCGGAATCACACAATTGAACGAGCACATCGAACAGGTGGGTCGAGAGGGGACATGAACAGCAAACCAAGGGGCATCATTGCAAAGTTCCTTAACTCTACTTAATCACCCTCCCGGATCCGGGATCATCCTCATCAGAAAAGCTGACTAGCATAGCCTAGCCTAGCGCCACAGGGATATCATATAATATAATTTCATGAAATCACAAGTCCAATACAGCAAATGAAAGATAAACATCTTGTGAATCCAGCCAACATTTCCGATTTTTAAAATGTTTTACAGCGAAAACACAATATATATTTATTTTAGCTCACCACAATAGCCAAACACACAACGCCATTTTTTTCACCGCAAACATAGCTTTCACAAAACCCACAAATAGAGATAAAATTYATCACTAACCTTTGAACAACTTCATCAGATGACAGTCTTATAACATCATGTTATACAATACATTTATGTTTTGTTCGAAAATGTGCATATTTATAGCCAGAAATCCTGGTTTTACATTGGTGCCATGATCATAAATGGCACCAAAACAGCCAGAATAATTACAGAGAGCAACGTGAAATATARAAATACTCATCATAAAACATTTATGAAAAAGACATGTTGTACAGCAAATGAAAGATAAACATCTTGTGAATCCAGCCAATATTTCTGATTTTTTAAGTGTTTTACAGCGAAAACACAACATATATTTATGTTAGCTCACCACAATAGCGCAACACACAACGCCATTTTGTCACCGCAAAGATAGCTTTCACGAAACCCACAAATAGAGATAAAATTAATCACTAACCTTTGAACAACTTCATCAGATGACAGTCTTATGACATCATGTTATACAATACATTTATGTTTTGTTCAAAAAAGTGCATATTTATAGCTACAAATCTGGGTTTTACAACGCAGCCATCGTCACAAATAACACCAAATTGTCCGGAGAAATTTTACACAGCGACGTAATCTAACCAAAAAACTCATCATAAACTTTGCTGAAAAATACATGTTGTACAGCAAATGAAAGATACACTTGTTCTTAATGCAACCGCTGTGTTAGATTGAAAAAAAAWTACTTTAGTACAAAGCACAGCATGCAATAATCTGAGACAGCGCTCAGCCATTCTCCGCCATGTTGGAGTCAACATATTCCACAAAAATACGAAATAACATCATAAATATTCTCTTACCTTTGAMGATCTTTCATCAGAATGCAGTGCAAGGAGTKCTAGTTCCACAATAAATRGTTGTTTTGTTTTAGAATGTCCATTTCTTCTGTCGAATTAGCAACTTTGGCTAGCATAATGGTGCTCACGTGTCCATGAAAGCTTGGCGCATGGAACYAAAAATTCCAAAYMRKWWKWWAAAGTCGAATAAACTGGTCAAACTCAGTTGAAAATCCATCTTTATGATGTTTTTCTCATATGTATCCAATAACGTCCCAGACGGAGCATTTATTCGTGTCTACCTAACGCATTGCAGACAAAGATATGGCGTTCCGAACTGCGTAGCAAAATACTGCCAATATGGCTGACCTGTCACTCCAAAAGCTCTCATTCGGTCCCACATCAGGCTAGACACCTCATTCACCGTTCTACAGCCTGTTGACATCTAGTGGAAGGCGTATGAAGTGCATAAAGATCCATAAATACAAGGCAATTGAATAGGCAAGGCCTTACACAGAGCCCCATTTTCAGAATTTTCACTTCCTGTTTGGAAGTTTGCTGCCAAATGAGTTCTGTTTTACTCACAGATATAATTCAAACAGTTTTAGAAACMTCAGAGTGTTTTCTATCCAATAGGAATAATAATATGCATATCGTATGATCTAGAACAGAGTACGAGGCCGTTTAATTTGGGCACGATTTTTTCAGAAAGTGAAAACAGCGCACCGTATTAAGAAGAAGTTTTAACTATAGGGACAAAGATAAAGCTCTGTGACTGGCCATCCAATCCAAAAAGTCAGGAGTCAGACCTTTGATGTATGAGGGCCATCGGATCTACATCAATGCAAACATAAGCAGAGACCTTTACATGAAATGCGGAGAAATCGACCCCATAAAGAAAAAGTTATGGGAAAAATGAATCCCGTTCTCTTTGGTGTACCCAGCACAACTACGGGTCAAGTGAAAGGAAAGAGACATCACACAGAAATCAGCAAAATAAGCTACCCGATTCCTGGATAACCTGTGCAAGGATAACGGTGGAAATGGCAATGACTACAGCACAGCCTCTCTACAGATAATGTTCGACAAATGAGGCACTGGACTATTGTACTGTTTAGGCTACTGAAATGAGGTGAACAATGGACACCCCACCACATCAAAGAAACAAAAGAGAAAGGTATGTGTTATTAATGCCTTCACTCACACGCCTATTAAAAAGACAATCACAGCACCATCCAGGCGATCTGTCTAAATGAATAACAATTTAATGACTATTGGATATGCAGACTTTTTTTTACAAGAAACTCACCTATCAGCAATAGAACATGAAAGGTTTGGGTGAGCTTGGGATGGGTTGGCATTCTCCTCCACCTACTCCTAATTCTCATTGATAACAAAGTCCCATTTCAGTCTACAGAAATGACTGAAGACCCAAATGGAAGATTTATAGTGGTAAAAGGAAATTTGGCACAAGAAAAAGTCCCTTTACTGAACACTTTCAATCCGACTTACTAAAGCCTATGTTACTTGTGCTCACAGCAGCTCTAGAGAAAAATTTACTCCCCCAGMCACTATGTTTGGATAAAATCACCCTACTTAAAAAGAAAGATAAAGATCAATTTTCATGTGGATCATTCCTCCCAGTATCACTTTTGATGTGGATTACAAAATCATTGCTAAGGTAATAGCTTTTCACATAGAAACTGTAATACAAAAGTTGATTTACTCATATCAAACATGGTTCATAGGGAACAGGACAGTCTGCACCGTTTTTTAAATATAATCCATCATAGCAAGAACATGAACGCTCAAAAAGTGGCACTATCTATCAATGCTGAAAAAGCTTTAAATTAGGTTGCGCAATTTCGTCATGGGTAGGCCAAATAAAAATGTGATTCATATTTCTTCACATTTTCAAACAGTACATTTATATTTTCCAACGGGGCTATACATTTGGGTGAGGTTTCTTTCTCGCCTGAGTAGCCTCGTTTCACTGCCAAAAACAAAATGAAACCATCTAGTGTTCAGCGAAATAACAACACAATGTCAAACACAGGTAGCCTAGTCKAATAACTAACATCCAATCACATTAACCGTTACTCTCTTGCGGGAAACCTTCACTCTTGCGCAGACATTTAGAAACGAAACACGAGACTTTGAAAAAATAAGCCACGGGAGTTTTTTGAGCGAGAATAAAGACAACTTTTTTTATTTATTTTTTTCTGTATTTTTTTCTTTCACCTTTATTTAACCAGGAAGGCTAGTTGAGAACAAGTTCTCATTTACAACTGCGACCTGGCCAATATAAAGCAAAGCAGTTCGACACATACAACAACACAGAGTTACACATGGAATAAACAAACATACAGTCAATAATACAGTAGAAAAAGTCTATATACAGTGCCTGCAAATGAGGTAGGATAAGGGAGGTAACCAGTGAGATATACCTGCTGGAGCGCGTGCTATGGGTGGGTGCTGCTATGGTGACCAGTGAGCTGAGATAAGGCAGGACTTTACCTAGCAGAGACTTGTAGATGACCTGGAGCCAGTGGGTTTGGCGGCAAGTATGAAGCGAGGGCCAGCCAATGAGAGCGTACAGGTCGCAGTGGTGTGTAGTATATGGGGCTTTGGTGACAAAACGGATGGTACTGTGATAGACTGCATCCAATTAGTTGAGTAGAGTGTTGGAGGCTATTTTGTAAATGACATCGCCGAAGTTGAGGAACGGTAGGATTGGCAGTTTTACGAGGGTATGTTTGGCAGCATGAGTGAAGGATGCTTTGTTGCGAAATAGGACGCCGATTCTAGATTTAATTTTGGATTGGAGATGCTTAATGTGAGTCTGGAAGGAGAGTTTACAGTCTAACCAGACACCTAGCTATTTGTAGTTGTCCACATATTCTAAGTCAGAACCGTCCAGAGTAGTGATGCTGGATGGGCGGGCAGGTGCGGGTAGCGATCGTTTGAAGAGCATGCATTTAGTTTTACTTGCATTTAAGAGCAGTTGGAGGCCACGGAAGGAGAGTAGGATGGCATTGAAACTCGTCTGGAGGTTAGTTAACACAGTGTCCAAAGAAGGGCCAGAGGTATACAGAATGGTGTSGTCTGCGTAGAGGTGGATCAGAGAATCACCAGCAGCAAGAGCAACATCATTGATGTATACAGAGAAGACAGTCGGCCCGAGAATTGAACCCTGTGGCACCACCATAGAGACTGCCAGAGGTCCGGACAACAGGCCCTCCGAATTGACACACTGAACTCTATCAGAGAAGTAGTTGGTGAAGTAGTAGTAAGACATGTATAAAAGAAACAGATAAGAAGGGGCTAGGTGACTACCGAGTGGCTAGGACAGGCAAGCTAGGACAGGCAAGCCCCATATTATTGAGGAGGACTTAATTCTTCCTGCTGCCGCGGATATGGCTGGCACAATGCTGGGGGAAAAGGCCAAAAACACTATACAGACAATGTCTTCATCAAACAACACTGTTTCACAATGCATTAGTGACATGGCAGMAGATGTTTTGAAACAATTACTGCTTTGCATTCAAGCCAGTGAATTCTATGCGTTACAACTGGATGAGTCAATAGACATGGCGGGCCTTGCACAGCTCCTGGTATATGTCCGTTACATTTATGGGGGGTCAWTTAAGGAAGGCATCCTTTTCTGCAAACCACTGGAAACCAGGATAACATGAGAGGATATATTTAAAGCACTGGACAGCTTTGTGACATCAAATGGACCTTTGTGGTCAAAATGTGTTGGTATCTGTACTGTCTTTGAAGATCTTGTTGGCCTTCCTGTGACATCGGGTGCTGAGGGTGTCATGGAGGGCAGGTAGTTTGCCCCCGGTGATGAATTGTGCAGACCGCACCACCTTCTGGAGAGCCCTGAGGTTGTGGGCYTTGCAGATGCCATACCAGGCAGTGATCCAGCCCGACAGGATGCACTCAATTGTGCATCTGTAGAAGTTGGTGAGGTTTTTAAGTGACAAGCCAAATGTCTTCAGCCTCCCGAGGAATTTAAAACTTTCCATCTTCTCCACTGCTGTCCCTTCAATGTGGATAGGGGGTTGCTCCCTCTGCTGTTTCCTGAAGTCCACGATCATCTCCTTTGTTTTGTTAAAGTTGAGTGAGAGGTTGTTTTCCAGGCACCACACTCRSAMWGCCCTCACCTCCTCCCTGTAGGCTGTCTCATCATTGTTGGTAATCAAGACCACTACTGTTGTGTCGTCTGCAAACTTGATGATTGAGTTGGAGGCGTGCAGGGTCACAGAGTCGTGGATGAACAGGGAGTACAGGTGCACATACTCTTGTGAGGCCCCAGTGTTGAGGGTCAGCAAAGTGTAAATGTTGTTTCCTACCTTCACTTCCTGGGGGCAGCCCGTCAGAAAGTTCAGGACCCAATTGCATAGGGTTGGGTTGAGARACAGGATCTAAAGCTTGATGATGAGCTTGAAGAGTACTATAGAGTTMAATGCTGAGCTGTAGTCGAAGAACAGCATTCTTACATAGGTATTCCTTTTGTCCAYATGGGATAGGGCAGTGTGCAGTTTGATGGCGATTGCATCATCTGTGGACCTGTTGGGGCGGTATGCAAACTGAAGTGGGTCTAGGGTGGCTGGTAAGGTGGAGGTGATATGATCCTTGACTAGTCTCTCAAAGCACTTCATGATGACAGAAGTGAGTGCTATGGGGCGGTAGCCATCTGGGCCAGCAGCCTTGCGAGGGTTAACACGTTTAAATGTCTTACTCACGTCGGCCATGGAGAAGGAGAGCCCACAGTCTTTGGTAGCGGGCCGCGTCGGTGGCACTCTATTATCCTCAAAGCGGGCAAAGAAGGTGTTATGTTTGTCTATAAGCAAGACGTCAGTGTACTGTGACGTGGCTGATTTTCTTTTTGTAGTCAGTGATTGTCTGTAGACGCTGCCACATACGTCTTGTGTCTGAGCCGTTGAATTGCGACTCCACTTTGTCCCTATACTTACATTTCGCTTGTTTGATTGCCTTGCGGAGGGAATAACCACATCTCTTTATATTCAGCCATATTCCCCGACCTCTTTCCATGGTTAAATGTGGTGGTTCGCACTTTCGGTTTCCACGGTATCTGTTTAGGGTAGGTTTTAATAGTTACAGTGGGTACAACATCTCCAATGCACTTCTTTATAAACTCACTCTCCGAGTCAGCGTATAGATCGATGTTGTTCTCTGAGGCTGACCGGAACATATCCAAATCTGRGTGATCAAAACATTCTTGAAGCGTGGATTCCGATTGGTCAGACTAGCGTTGAATGGTTCTAGTCACTGGTACATCCTGTTTSAGTTTCTGCCTARAATACGGTAGGAGCAAGATGGCGTTGTGGTCGGATTTGCCAAAGGGAGGGCCGGGGAGGGCTTTGTATGCATCGTGGAAGTTAGAGGAGCAGTGATCGAGTGTATTACACCCGCACATAGTGCAATCAATATGCTGATAGWATTTAGGTAGCCATGTTCTCAAATTTGCTTTGTTAAAATCCCCAGCTCCAATAAATGCAGACTCAGAATATATMGTTTCCAGTTTACATAGAGTCCAGTGAAGTTCCTTGAGGGCGTCTTGGTGTCTGCTTGTGGGGGAATGTACACAGCTGTGACAATAACTGACGAGAATTCTCGTCATGGCCGGCATTAGATTTTTWGAAATTCTAGGTCGGGTGAGCAGAAGGACTTGAGTTCTGTATGTTGTTATGATTACACCATGAGTCGTTAATCATGAAGCATACACCCCCTCCCTTCCTCTTCCCAGAGAGGAGTTTATCTCTGTTGTCGCGATGCATGGAGAAGCCCTGTGGCTGAACTGATTCCGACAACATAACCTGAGAGAGCCATGTTTCTGTGAAACAGAGAATGTTAAAATTTCTGATGTCTCTCTGGAAGGCAACCCTTGCTCAAATTTCATCTATCTTGTTGTCAAGAGACTGGACATTGGTGAGTAGTATACTCAGGAGCTGTGGGTGATGTGCACGTTTACGGAGACTGATCAGGAGGCAGCTCCGTCTGCCCCTTCTGRGGCGCCCTTGTTTTGGGTCAGTTTCTGGGATTAGGTCCATTGTCCTGGGTGGTGGTCCAAACAGAGGATCCGTTTCGGGAAAGTCATATTTCCTGGTCGTAATTTTGGTAAGTTGATGTCGCTCTTATATCCAATAGTTCTTCCCGGCTGTATGAAATAAGACAAGATTTCCAATGTAAGAAATTATACATAAAAAAACAAAATACTGCATAGTTTCCTAAGGATTCGAAGCGAGTCAAGGCAATGATGTTTTTTCTCGCCTGAATGATCTGAATCTAGGCTTTCAGGGACTCTCCGCAACTATATTCAACGTGTGGGACAAAACTGAGGCTATGATTAAGAAATTGGAGCTCTTTTCTGTCTGCATTAATGATTTAGTCCCACAAATCAAACATGCTAAATTTGAGGTTGAAGTTGCGGATATACAGTATTCCTGGGTATCTTGTTGTATGCTGATGGTATAGTTATTCTTGCCGAGACCGAAGGATACCTCAGGGATATATGGAATATTGTTAATTTATGGTGTACTAAATGGAGAGTAGTGATATATCAAGAGATGATCCAGATTATTCATTTSCGAAAGAAGGTCATGCAGAGAAGTGCACACAACTTTTGTTTGGGTACAACCCCATTATTCTKCACTGGGCTCTATAAATACAGTGGGTTCACTCTGGATGAACACATGACCTTTGAAGATGGTATTAGATCGCTGGAAGATTCTGAAGGTAGTGCCTTCGCGGTCATTGTTAAACAAAAGTAARATATGTAAGGATCTTGGTTACTGTACTTATTCTCAGCTGTATAAATCATGTGTTTCCAGTGATGGACTATGATACTGGGGTATGGGGATTGTGGTGTGCACAAACTGACTCCAAACCTGGCCATCTGTGGAGATATYGGTTGGGAACCATGTGTGTTTGGGTAAAAAGGGGTCATGGTACATCTATAGAACAGNGGTTGGGAACCATGTGTGTTTGGGTAAAAAGGGGTCATGGTACATCTATAGAACAGACTGATAAATATGCCACTACA
The DNA here is from genome assembly GCF_002910315.2 of Salvelinus sp. IW2-2015. Classification (NCBI taxonomy): domain Eukaryota; kingdom Metazoa; phylum Chordata; class Actinopteri; order Salmoniformes; family Salmonidae; genus Salvelinus; species Salvelinus sp. IW2-2015. Next base: position 46,718,018 of record NC_036854.1, on the reverse strand, counting down.
CAGAATCACAAAAAAACTTTTAGACTGGGACCTTACTCATAACTATCCGTGAGCTAGAGAATTGTTATCTTTTTTTGTGAAATTGATRTMCAGTATATATTCAGGAACAAATGACCATGTGGTGTTAACCAAATCAAGGACATGCCTTTTCTGATCCATATAGAAAAATGGGTAGTTGATGTTTGGTTTCAACCAAAACTTAGAATGTACACTCTCATCAAAGASAACTTCACCCCTGAACCATATGTCCGACTGAACCTACCAAAAAGCCAAAGGTTAGTTTCTGGAAAACTCAGATCCGGCACCCTCCCTCTGGCTATAGAAACGGGTAGATTTAACAGAGAGCCTGAAGAGGAGAGAACTTGCCTACTGTGTGATCTTGGGGAAAACGAAATCCATTTTGTATTTTATTGTACTTTTTTGTAGTGTGGCCAGATGGTAGCTGTACTTGCCATGATTATTGTATGCGTATAATTAGTAAKATTTTATATTGTTCTCTAGTGTCTTGCAAGCCCATGTGGGCTGGGCACCGGTAGGTGTATGAGACTTCAATAAATCATATCAATAAAACAATCTAGCAATATACCAAAACAAAATTGTATTTGTATGCCTAGCAATCAACAAATGTACTGTACATTGTTTAAAGCACATGTMTACAAGTCTCAGTCACAAATGACAACTCCAATAAGCCCTTTATGGTGAACAAAATGTGAACGAGAGGCTTGTAGAACCAMGACTATTTAGAGTTTTCAGTCCATCGTTCGGCAGTAGGGAGTCCTGTATGCTCTGAGCGTTACTGACTTAAATGAATGAAGTGAGTCGTAAGATTTGTTCTGTTGACTGAACGAGTCGAGAAAAGATCAGAGTCAGTAAAAAGAGCCAAACGTCCCATCACTAATACCGATGCAAKATGTTTTGGTAATCCAAACAACCCAACTGGCTGGGTCAAAATAACCCAAACTGGGTTGTCTTTAACCCAGCATTCTTTTGTGTGTTTTTAGTGCACTGGCCTCTGGTCAAAGTAGTGCAATAAATAGGGAATAGATACTAATCGAGACACGTTGATTGGTGTCCCTCGTCAACCTGTGGTTCTGACTATAGAGGGAATAAGGTGCTATTTGAGATGCAGACAGATGTGATTCTAATAACGCATCTAGGTCAGAATGTTCTGTGTCACTGCAGTGTTCACCAGTTTTACTACACAATCTACTTCACAGCCTGTGATTTCACAAGGTACACAGTACAACAGACATCTGGACGTAATTCCAAGCTGCCTTTGTGTGACTTGAACATTGACAAAACTGTAAATATTACAGGGTAAATATCACTTGGCACAATGACAGTAGCTGTGCCTCTTTTAGCAAAAGTAGTGCACTGTAAATGGAACAGGGTGGTAATTGGGATGCAAACAGTGCGTCAGTGGGGGTGAGGTGGCTTTGTGGCTTTTCTCCTCTAGTGTGGCGGTGTGTGTGTGTGTGTGTGTGTGTGTGTGTTGTGGTATGTGTGTGAGAGAAAGGGCTAAATGGGTTTTAGTTTCATTGGAGCCAATCTGGCTATCACTAGTGACTAGAGTGTAATATATGTATACAACAATACACTCTAAAAATAAAGGCACATGTTTGAAACAAATAAAGTTGCTTATTGAGAGCGTTGAAATAGGGGAACCATTTTAGGGTCTCTGAAGAAACATAATGGGATGGTTCTTTGAATAACCATGCAAAAATCTCCGGAAAAAATAGCCCTGTGTAGGGTTTTAAGCTGTATTCCATATTTCCCAGGGTGCCTTTCAATTGAATTTTAGAGTTACCAGTAACCGATGACTGTGTTTGCTAGTGACAGAGACATGATTATTACATTCATTTAGTTTCACTCCTGTTGCTTCACCAAGTTAGATTTCCGCCCACATAGAAATCGAATTAGATAATAAAAAAAATCCCCATAAAATCTGTCAGTTTAAGCTACAGATTTCTATTGTTTTGCATTGAAGCGGTCTGAATCCACCGCATCCGTCTATGTACACTTCCATTCTGCGGTGGTAATTGAAGGCTGTTTGACCTACAAACTATTATGACCCCTCTATGGAAAGCCACAGGCTCTCCAAGACTTGCTGAAGGTCCCCCGGTACCAGTCGAAAAACTGAATGGAAGTGTATTACGGAGACTGTCAAGTGACAAAAATCAAGGGTTAAATAATGTACAAAACAAACAAGGTCTTGGGACTTGTCTGAAGTTGGTAAGCCCTCCTGTTAAAGGTGAGACTCGACGAACAGCGTACATGTCGGTTGTTGGGCTCCAGGACGCCCACAGCCTCACAAGACTTTTTTCACATGTCAGACCCTTTACTCATTACTTGTTGAAGCACCTTTGTCAGCGATTACAGCCTTGAGTCTTCTTGGGTATGATGCCAAAAGCTTAGCAAACCTGTATTTGGGGAGTTTCTTCCATTCTTCTCTGCAGATTTTTCAAGCTCTGTCGGGTTGGATGGGGAGCGTTGCGAAGCTATTTTCAGGGCTCTCCAGAGATGTTCGATCGCATCAAGTCCGGGCTCTGGCTGGGCCACTCAAGGAATTCAAAGACTTGTCCCGAAGCCACTCCTAAGATGTCTTGGCTGTGTGCTTAGGGTCATTGTCCTGTGGGAAGGTAAACCTTCGCCCCAGTCTGAGGCTATGAGTGCTCTGGAGCAGGTTCTCTCTCAGTATTTGCTCCATTCATCTCTCCCTCAATCCTGACTAGCCTCACAGTCCCTGCCACCGAAAAACACCCACAGCATATGCTGCCACACAATGCTTCACCGTAGGGATGGTGCCAGGTTTCCTCAGATGTGACGCTTGGCATTCATGCAAAAGAGTTAAATCTGTGGTTCATCAGACGGAGAATATTGTTTCTCATAGTCATGTCCTTTGGTGCCTTTTGGCAAACTCCAAGCGGGCTGTCTTTGTGAGGTGGTTCCGTCTGGCACACTACCATAAAGGCCTAATTTGGTGGTGCTGCAGCAATGTGTTGTCCTTATGTAAGTTTATCCCATCTATACAGAGAACTCTGGAGCTCTGTCAGCCGGTTTTGACCAGGCCACAGATACAACAGAGATGTATTTATCTTGGTGATTTTAATTAAAATTGGAAGGATCACAATAATTCGAATAGAACAAAATTGATGAGATATGCCTTAGAACTGTGGTTTGAAACAATGGTTAATGATACTACTAGATATAATTAAGTTGGGTCATCGTTCAGACACATGCATTGATCTGATTTTCTGTAATATACCATTGCAATGCTTAAAAGGTCAGATCATGCCAGGTGGGCTGGACAGACAATATATTGTGACCATAACCATGAAACCAAGGTTCCAAAGAAAACCCCTCTAGGATTGTGGTTAGAGAAAATGTTAAAACATTTAATCATGAGCTATTTCTAAATGATTTGGATGCTGTACCTGGGAACTGATTTATCTAGAGGATGATTTAAATCATGCTACACGAATGGTTTTATTGATTTGCTCACTGAGGTAATGGACCATGAATGCCCCTATGAAGAAAGGAGTACAGTTGGGTGCTGCATGCCATCGTCATGGATTGATGATGAACTGGGTGAGGCTTTTTCTCAAAGAAATATGGCAAAAGTCTAAGCAGCCAAGTCAAAATTAGAAATGTATGAACAGAATTATAGAACATTACGTAATTATGCAGTTAAATTTAATCGAAAGAAAACAAAGTTATTTTACAACAATGCTTTTATTGATTGTAAAAATGATTCTAAAAAGGTATGGAACACAGTTAAGGGCTTACTTGGTACATCTATCTCATCATGCCCATCTAGTGTGGAGGTTGACGGGAGAATAATAACAAAACCAGTTGATGTTGCCAATCATTTTGCAAATTTTTTTACAAAGAAAATACATTTACTGAGCAACAATGTAAACCTACATTCTTCCAAACAAGCTATTGTCCAATGGATTGATGATCATATTATGAGCAACAAGATCTGCTCWTTTAGTCTGCAAACGGTGTCAGTGGAGGAGGTGTTAAACCTATTGAAGTCATTACCTGATGGTAAATCTACAGGTTATGGTCTTATGGACAATTTTTTGCTTCGCTGTGCTGCTCCCCAGATTGCAGTTCCACTGAGATACARATTTAATTGGTCACTGGAAAAGGGGATGTTTGCAAATGTATGMAAGCATGCGAAACTGTGTCCTATTCCGAAAGACTGCAAAGAACCCATTAKTCCTGCCAATAGTCGACCAATTAGTCTACTCCCTAAACTCAGTAAGTATATTGGAGGGTATTGTGAGTAGACAAATATGGGAGTACATGGAAAAGAATGATGATGATTATAGCCAATCAGCATGCTTATCGCAAAAACCATTCCACTACCACTGCAGTGGTTGACATGACTGACCAGTGGCTCAATGCWATGGATAATAGCAAGTTTGTGGGTGTACTATTTTTAGATTTCAGTGCAGCATTTGATTTAGTGGATCATGAAATAATTTTGACAAAATTAATGCATTATGGTTTTAAGGAGGTAGCATTGAATTGGGTACCGTCATATCTAACTGACAGGAAACAGTCCACCTATATCAATGGTTCATTTTCTTCCCCTCATGTGTTAAACTGTGGAATTCCGCAGGGTAGCTGCCTTGGGCCACTTCTCTATTTAATATATACCAACGACCTTCCCTATGCCTTAGCTGAAACTCAAGCTACTATATTTGCAGATGATACTACAATTTATGCAGCAAGACAATCGGTTCAACAGGTACAGCAAGCTTTACAAGGAGATTTGGAGAATATTAGGGAGTGGGTTTGCCAAAACAAACTTGTTTTAAACACCAAGAATACCAAAGTTATGTTGGTCTGTTCCAATAGGAAAAGGCCAAAACAGCATGGGATACAATTAAGTATGGGAGGAGTACAAATTGAAGAAGTGGCAGAAACCAAACTATTAAAGTGCAGCTAGACAACTCGTTATCATGGTCGTCTCAAATAACTAATCTATGTAAAAAAAATATTAAAACAGCATGCATAATCAGAAGGATAGCTAAATATTTACCAGGAAAAATTATTCAGCAAATAACACAAGCATTAATTGAGAGTCAGGTGAACTACTGTTCTGTGGTCTGGGGAAATGCATCATCAAGTGAAGTTAGGAGGCTGCAGAATGCACAGAACAAAGCAGCAAGGATTGTTTTAAGGTGGAGATATGGTTCCTCTGTTGCAGTCATGCGCAATGTTCTTGGTTGGTCATCAAAGGATAAGATAATTGAAAGGAACATGCTTATTTTATTTCATAATAMACKTCATTTAAAACGGCCAAGTTCTATTCACAACGGTATTCAGTTGGTAAGAGACAGACATGCCGTAAATACTAGGAATAGATTGGCCACCATCTATGCGTTGTCCAGACAGAAAAGAGAAATAGGCAAAAGAACATTTCGATTTAGAATAAATAATAATAGAATAAATAATAAAGAAATMGAATAAATTAACTGAGCAAACCAGAAAACGTTCAATATATAAATTTAAACATTATTTTAAAACGATTTAAATATCATACATAGAAATGTTGTGGGACTATAGTAGATGAAGAATCAATATTATTTATTGGGTCAATAGTATTTATTGGGTCATTATGTTAGTATATTATGTATGTTTGTAATAGTGTGTTATATGTGGAAATGTGTTTGTATTATAAATTGTATTTTAATGTTTAAGGATTCTTGGAAGATTAGTCCAAATGGGGACTAAAAGAGATCCAAATCAAATCAAAATCAAATCAGAGTGACCATCAAGTTCTTGGTCACCTTACTGACCAAGGCCCTTCTAGCCGGACAGCCAGCTCTAGGAAGAGTCTTGCTGGTTCCAAAATTATTAAATTTAAGAATGATGGAGGCCACTGTGTTCTTGGGGACCTTCAATGCTGCAGAAAAGTTTTGGTACCTTTCCTCAGAGCTGTGCCTCTACACAATCCTGTCTTGGAACTCTAGGACAATTCCTTTGACCTGATAGCTTGGCTTTGCTCTGACATGCACTGTCAACTGTAGGACCTTATATAGACAAAAAATCATGACCAATCAATTGAACTAGACTCCAATCAAGTTGTAGAAACATCTCAAAGATGATCAATAGAAACAGGAAGCACCTGAGTTCAATTTCGAGTCACATCTCAAAAGGTCTGAATACTTATGTAAATATGTTTTTTTTTTATATACATTTGCAAACATTTCTAGAACCTGTTTCACTTTGTCATTATGGGGTATTGAGTGTAGATTGATTAGGAAAATGTTGTAATTTAATCCATTTTAAAATAAGGCTGTAACCTAACAAAATGTGACCCGTTTCAGGAAACTAGGCATATGTCGCCGGTCACTACTCACAGGAAAGCCGTTTGAAAGTAAACTTGTTTTTAAATCAAAATGCATTTTTTTTTGGGCAGAAATGCCTTTTTGAACATGTGAACTTTCAAGTGTCTTAATAACAAACTTGTTTGCATCTGTAAATAAGAATACATTGTTAAATTACGAGCCTAGTCGGTTTAGGCCCAGAAAAAGCGAACAAACCTTCCAGCTAGCCATGATTTGCTGAGATAATGAGTGGCCTGGACATGCCGAGAGATGAGTTTGGATTGGTCTGCCATATAGCATGCTTCTGTCTATTTGAGCTGGTCAGTATGTGTAGGTAATACTGTCTTACGTGGCTTTTTTTACGTGTTGCGTAGTAAACCTTAACAAAAGACTCAACAATGATAGTATCCATTTCAATAGATCGTCACAGCGACAACTGTTTCAGAGCACTCTCGTCTGAGTGTGCCAGAGCGCAGAATAACTGATTAATTTATGAACGCTCAACACCTGTTGAATATGGCTGGTGTCAGTAAACGTTGACAAATAAAATTGTTCCCAGGAGCACAGTTAATCACCGACACTCTGGATAACATGAAAACAGCCTTACCAGCTCTGCTAGGTGAGTAAAATGGTCAGAGTTTGGGTGGGGGCTAAAGCTTAAGATTATTCTTATGGCATTGTACACAGTCTGTGTGAACCAGAGTGACTTGACATAACGGGCCAAGCAGTTGTTAACAAACAAAATGGAAACAACACAGGACATCTTTTTTTAATGAAAGGGGATGCAGTCTGGCGTGAAGTGTTCATCCATGTCTACGGGTAATACTCTAGCTACAGTTTCAGATATCCTAAGTTCCTAATTTTGTCAGAAAGTTGTTTTTCATTGCAAGTGAAAGCTTACTGTTAGCTGCTAGCTGATGTTAGATGGCTGGTTCGCTAGCTAACATTGAACCTATTTGGTTAACTTTAAGTAGCTATGACAATCGGTTGGTATTGCTAGTACTCTACTGATTGGGATTATGGTTAATTGTTTAGCTTGCTAGCTACATGTCTAAACAAAAGCCCCCAAGTTAAAGCTTACTGTTAGCTAGCTAGCAAATGTTAGATTGCTGGCTCGTTAGCCTCTACCACCGCTTCTCTCTCCCGGATCCGGGATCCTCCTCACAAAAAACCTGACTAGCATAGCCTAGCATAACGGGACATGGATATCATATAATATAATTTTCATGAAATCACACAGTCCAATACAGCAAATGAAAGCATAAACATCTTGTGAATCCAGCCATCATTTTCCGATTTTTAAAATGTTTTAACGCGAAAACACAATATTGTATTTCTATTAGCTAACCACAATAGCCAAAGACTCCAACCGCATATTTCAACATTTTTCTACGCATAGGTAGCTTATCACAAAACTGACCAAATTAGAGATATAATTAGTCACTAACCAAGAACAACTTTCAATCAGATGAACAGTCTTATAACATGTTATACAATCAATTTATGTTTTGGTTCGAAATTGTGCATATTTGAGGTATAAATCATAGTTTTACATTGCAGCTACCATCAAAAAATATCACCAAAGCAGCCAGAATAATTACAGAGAGCAACGTGAAATTACCTAAATACTCATCATAAAACATTTATGAAACATACATGGTGTACAGCAAATGAAAGATAAACATCTTGTGAATCCAGCCAATAATTTCCGATTTTTTAAGTGTTTTAACAGCGAAAACACAATATAGAATTATATTAGCTTCCCACATTAGCCAAACACACAAACGCATTTATTCACCGCAAAGGTAGCTTTTTAAAAATCGGAAATGAATGGCTGGATTCACAAGATGTTTATTTACCTTTACATTTAAGTCCATTTAGCAGACGCCTCTTATCCAGAGCGACTTACAAATTGGTGCATTCACCTTATGATATCCGTTTGCTGTATTGGACTTGTGAATTTCATGAAAAATATATTATATGATATCCCTGTCCCGTTAGGCTAGGCTATGCTAGTCAGCTTTTTTTGATGAGGAGGATCCCGGATCCGGGTGGGTATTAGTAATTAATGCCAACCGCGTGTTAGTTTGTAAAAATAACTTTACCATAACATACAGCTTGCGTTATTGTGAGACAGCACTCACCAACACGGCGGAGAATAGGAGTCAACATTTTACACAGAAATACGAAATAACATCATAAATGTTTTCGTACTTTTGCTGCGCTTCCATCAGAATGTTTTACAAGGAGTCTTGGTCCGAAATAAATCGTTGTTTGGTTTTAGAATGTCAATTTCTTCTGTCGAATTCGCGCGCACAATGCTAGCCAAGGTTGCTAACATTCCCATCCTCTCTTGGCGCAAAGAACGGAAAACTCCAAAAGTCCCAATAAACGTTGAATAAACTGATTAAACCATCGAAAAAACTACTTTATGATGTTATTATCATATGTATCAAATAAAATCAGAGAAAGCTCTTATTCGACCACAGATCAAGCTAGACACCCCATTCCACCTTCCACTGCCTGTTGACATCTAGTGGAAGGCGTATGAAGTGGATGCATATCGATAAATATTAGGCAATTGAATAGGCAGGCCCTGAACAGAGCCTCGTTTTCTCCGATTTTTCACTTCCTATATGGAAGTTTTGCTGCAAAATGAGTCTGTTTTACTCACAGATATAATTCAAACAGTTTTAGAAACTTGAGAGTGTTTTCTATCCAATAGTAATAATATATGCATATTGTATGATCTAGAAAAGAGTACGAGGCCGTTTCATTTTGGGCACGATTTTTCCCAAAGTGAAAACAGCGCCCCGCCCTATTGACAGAAGTTAACTTCTTGTCAGTAGGGGGCGCCATTTCGACTTTGTAAAAATTCGTTCCCAAAACTAAACTGCCCTCGTACTCAATTCTTGCTCGTACAATATGCAAATATTAATTACTATTGGATAGAAAACACTCTCTAGTTTCTAAAACCGTTTGAATTATTCTGTGAGTAAAACAGAACTCAAGTTGCAGCTAACATGCACTGCCATACGATTCCCTAGATGTCAGTAAGCAGTGAAGAATTGGAATTGTGTTGCTAGGCAGATCTGAGGCCATATAAAGGCTCATGGAAAACCGGGGGTGCCCTCTTTTCAACGTTCGTCATGGCGCAAAAGAGGACCTCAGGATGCATTCTGAAAAGCTCTCGTTATAGGCCTTTAGATATATCCGGCTCTGATTTTATTCGATATAGGTGTTAAAGACATCATAATGTAGTTATTTTAAACGAGTTATATCAGTTTATTCAGTATATTGCGATTTTCGGATATTTCTTTTGTCCTGCGTTATGAAGAGGGTGGGCACGTTCTGGGCCACATAGCTAATGTTTGCTGCTAATTCCTAAGTTGAAGACGGCAATCTACAACCGAGCAACGATGATTCTGGACAAAGGACCACTTGCACAAGATTTCTGATGGAAGCTCATCAAAAAGTAAGAACTATTTATGATGTTAATTTCGTTGTTCCTGTTGAAAAATGTAAAACTATTATTACGGCCTTAATTTCGGTGCGGTCTCGCTTTAGCGCACGCTGTAATGTCGTAGTAACGTTAATTTTAAAAATCTAACACAGCGGTTGCATTAAGAACTAATGTATCTTTCATTTGCTGTCCACACCTGTATTTTTTTAGTCAAGTTCATGATTAGTTATTGATTAGATTAGGTGCCTCTCCAAGATGGCGCCAGAACAGATTGCTTGAAGTTGGCTACTATTCACATTGTATAACCCCGATTTGTGCCGCTACATATGCACATTTTTCGAACAAACCCTTATATGTACTTGTGTAATATGTGATGTTACAGACTGTCATCTGATGAAGTTTATGAAGGTTTAGTCAAAAATTATATATCTTTTGCTGGTTTGTTACGATCGCTAACCTTGCTGCTGGTAAATGGCTTGTGTTTCTGGCTGTTGTGGTAAGCTAATATAATGGTATATTGTGGTTTTCGCTGTAATACACTTAAAAAATCAGAAATCATTGGCTGGATTCACAAGATGTTTTGTCCTTTTCATTTGCTGTACACCATATAACTTTTTCAGAAATGTTTTATGATGAGTATTTAGGTATTTGACGTTGGTCTCTGTAATTATTCTGGCTGCTTCGGCGCTATTTCAGATTGCCAGCTGCAATGTAAAACTATGATTTATACCTGAAATTAAGCACATTTTTTCTAACAAAACATATGCTATACAATACAATCTGTTATCCGGACTGTCATCTGATGAAGTTGTTTCTTGGTTAGTGACTATTTATATCTTTATTTGGTCTCCGAATTTGTGATAGCTACCTATGCAGGAAAAAAATGGTGGGAAAAAAAGTTGTGTCTTTTTGCTATCGTGGGTTAGCTAATAGAAATACAATATTTGTGTCTTCCCTGTACAAAACATTTTAAAATCAGAAATGATGGCTGGATTCACAAGATGTGTATCTTTCATCTGGTGTCTTGGACTTGTGAGTTCAATGATTTTAGATGCTAGTATTTACTTGTGGCGCTATGCTAGGCTATGCTAGTAGCTTTTTTACTGATGAGGGTGCTCCCAGATCCCGGGATTGTGACCAGTAGAGGTTAACCAATAGGTTCAATGTTAGCTAGCTAACATTGAATTGAATTCTGAGATAACATTACTACACCCAGATCATAAACAAATGTTAGCTAACTTTAGCTAGCTATGACAATCGGTTTGTGGTTGCCAGTTCTCTATGGATTGGGATTATGGTTCATTGTTGAGCTAGCATGTCTAAAACAAAAGACTCCACTTTGCGAGATGATTACATGACCCATCAAGTTAGCCAGGTGTGCCTGACGGTGATTACAGCTATATATTGTATAATAATAAACCAAAATTTATAACGTTGACATCCTTTCCTCCATAGATGGTCTGCCTGTACAAGCACCACCTGGACTGGACACAGCTAGACAACATATATTTTTGAGAAGATCAGGGAGTTTTGCGAGCGACGAACGCAATGAACAACACATGCCCTGCACCAAAGTCCTCAGACGAAGAGGAGGAATCACCATTACATGACTTCTGCGTCTCCTCGGGCCGGCGTTCATGCACCAGCCTTACGCATGGTGTCCCCGGTTCGCCAGCACAGCCCAGTGCGGGCTATTTCACCTCGCCACAACTGGCCGGGCTTACGGGGAGCATATCAACCAGGTACGGGTTGGGCAGGCCTCGGTGCCTCCAGAAGCTCCTGTACTCCTGCACGGTCCGGTATATCCGGTGCCACCTCACAGTACCCAGTCCTGCGGTGGCAGCCCCCGCACCAGGCTGTCTCTTCCGTTTTCTCTCTACAGTTGCTTCCCGCCTGTCCAGCGCTGCCAAGAGCCTTCCTCTTCTCCAGCGCAGCCAGAGTCTCCCGTCTGTCCAGCGCCGTCTGAGCTGCCCGTCTGCCCCGTCTTGAGCTGCCCGTCTGCCCAGCGCCGTCTGAGCTGCCCGTCTGTCCTGAAGCCGCTAAGAGCTGCCCGTCTGTCCTGAGTCGCTAGAGAGCTGCCCGCCAGTCCAGGAGCTGCCAGAGCCGCCCGCCAGTCAGGAGCTGCCAGAGCTGGCCCGCCAGTCAGGAGCTGCCAGAGCCGCCCGCCAGTCAGGAGCTGCCAGAGCCGCCCGCCAGCCAGGAGCTGCCAGAGCCGCCAGCCAGCCAGGACCTGCCAGAGCCGCCAGCCAGCCAGGAGCTGCCAGAGCCCGCCAGCCAGCCAGGACCTGCAGAGCCGCAGCAGGAGCTGCCAGCATCCGCCAGCCCAGCCAGGAGCTGCCAGAGCCGTCAGCCAGCCAGGAGCTGCCAGAGCCGCCAGCCAGGAGCTGCCAGAGCCGTCAGCCAGCCAGGAGCTGCCAGAGCCGTCAGCCCAGCCAGGAGCTGCCAGAGGCGTCAGTCAGCCAGGAGCTGCCAGAGCTGCCTGTCACTGCCGGCGATGCCGGAATTGCTCCTCAGTCCGGAGCTGCCCCTCAGTCCGGAGCTGCCCCTCAGTCCGGAGCTGCCGCTCAGGTCCGGAGGTGCCTTTCAGTCCTATGAGCCCATTTATTGGGGTTACCAGGCCAAGGTCGGCGGCGACGAGATCGCCACTCGTAAGAGGCCACGGGGGCGGTTAAGGAGGCGGACAAAAACTATGATGAGTGGGGTCCACGTCCCGCGCCAGAGCCGCCACGCGCGGACAGACGCCCACCCAGACCCTCCCCTATAGGTTTAAGGTTTTGCCGGCCGGAGTCTGCACCTTTGGGGGGGGGGGTACTGTCACGTTCTGACTTTTATTTTCCTTTGTTTTGTCTTAAGTTAGTATGGTCGGGGCGTGAGTTGGGGTGTTGGGGTCGGCAGTCTATGTTATGTGTTTCTATGTTTAGGTTTGTCAATTGGCCTTATATGGTTCTCATCAGAGACAGGTGTTTTGCATTGTCTCTGATTGGGAACCATATTTAGGTTGCCTGTTTTCACTGTTGGTTTGTGGGTGTTTGTTTTCTGTGTCTGTGTTCATGCCACACGGGACTGTTTCGGTTAGGTTACTTTGTTTATTTTGGTATTTTTTGTCATGTTCAGTGATTATATTAAAACATGGACCACTTACCACTCTGGGTCTTTGTCCGATCCCTGCTACACCAGGGATCGGATCAGACGAAGAGAGGAAAATCAGCCGTTACAGTGACTCTCTCCTACACACCGCCATAACGTTTGCTGGCACAATTTTTTTTTATCCTGCTGCTCAGACACTTTACCACTGATTGTATGCCATATAACTACCTCGTCTATCACTGATATCTTTATTGATATTGTTCTTGTACATACTGTATATTATTTTCTTTAAATATTGACACTATTTGTTTATGATATTGCTACTATGCATGTAACCATTTCGCTGTACATTTACACCTGTAGAGACCCATCGATTTCAGCAAGATGTGGCTGGGGGTTATAGCATTTATTTCACCATGCCCCATCAATTTAGACAAGTGTGTCTGGGTAATCGTGATCTAATATTTATAAAATATTTATATCTGGACACTTTCTGTTTACCTGGAATTTTTCCTTCTTMTAGGCTACTACTTTTYCATTGTTAGTCTTAATCTTTACTACACTCCTCACTGTTTAGCACATGACCTCACATGTGAATCKTTAAAGAGATGGGTGGGGCTGGCTTAAGAGGGTGTGAACAATGCTGAATGGGTGTAGACAAAGGAGAGCTCTCCAGTAGGTACCAAAACATTCAAAGGCCATTTTCTCAAAAGTGAGGTTACAAGTTTATCAACTTTCAWAGCAGAATTACTTTCCCATTGTTCCTAAAATGCAATGCATGATATACCATTTTGTAGCMCTGTGTCTCTGCTTTATCCAATGTAAAAATCACAATTTAAAATMTTSCTACATGAGACCAAATCAAGGCGGTCGGTCACAAATGTGGAAAAAGTCAAGGGGTCTGAACACTTTCCGAATGCACTGTATATGGACTGTTAAGTGACAAAAAMCAGGGGTTAAATACATGTAGAAAAAAAACATTTTCAGTGTAGATAGCTAAACACAATTTACTATCTTTTGAACAGGTAATTATATCACAGATTAGTAGCCCCTTTCCAACACTGAAATATAAAAATATATAACATTAATTAGGGGAGAAAAATCTACTACTCAACACTGTTGTGATGATGTCATCCACTGAAGCAGGAACCTTAGGAACCTTATTGTCTGTCATTTTCTGACAGACAATAGTTTTGTCATAAACATTGTCTGGTAAGCCCCACCTCCGGGCCTAATAAACAACAGGGCTAAATCAATAGCTAGACACATCCACTCACTCACACTTTGTCTCTCTTTCACAAACAAACACACAAGCGCACTTGCACAAACACATGTTCCCTCTCTCTCTCACACACACACACACACACACACTCTCACACACACTAAAATAATCCATGTAATGGATTTCTGCCTGAGTTGATTCAGGTCACAGGGTTACCTGGCACCTCTGGCAAACTGTATTCTTTACATTCTAATATTGTCATAACCATTTCCATTTTCACTTGGCTGGCTGCTGGTGACAGGTCAGTCAGAGGACTCTGCTCAGGGACAGGAGGGTTTAGCTGTAGATGAAGCATGATGAAGGATGCGTTTTCACCTTATTGACACGTTCACCAGGGTTACTTCACCAAACCTTTCCTTTCCAGTCACTCTCAATGGTCTGTGTTTCTATACTAAGGTTTCCCAAACTGTGAATATGTGGTATAGTTTTATGATGGTATGACTGTGACAATTATGATATAGGGCTTAATGTATAAGTTTTTCCTCTATTGACACATAAATCAATGTTACTTTACCAACCCTTCCTTTTCCTGTCACTCAGTCTCCTTTCTGTCTCTATACCAGCCTTTCCCAAAGCTGTGGGTGACGTTAGTCCAGGTGGGTGGCGGGATGACTGAAATCTTTGACACACATCAAATATTCCCTTTCAAGTCACTCACAATGCTCTCTCTCTCTCTCTCTTTAAATCAGTGCTCTCCAAACTGTGGGTGATGGTGGTTCAGTTGGGTCGCAGAATAAGTTAGGCATATTACCATCCAGGCCTAAAAATTTAGACCGTGAAGTTCATAGATTGACATAAAAAGATTGATATTCTCACTTTGCATATTTTCCTATTAACTGATGTAACATCTATACCTTTATTTCCCTCTCCATTCTTCTTTTCATTATCTCACATTTATCTATCTAAATCTCTTTCTCGCTCTCTCTCTCTCTGTCTTTCTCTCTCGCTCTTCCTCTCTCTCTGGCTCTTTCTCTCTCACCCTATTTTATTTTATTCTCTCTCAATTTTTTTTTTTTTTTACGGAATCACCTGTTCTGCTCAGACCATAACTTAGAGCTCCAAAATAAATAGAAATCAAAATTCAAATTGCGCTTGTGGCATTAGTGGAAAAATACATTAGTATGAAGGTCATAAGAGAACAGATGAAGGCATCCTATTGTTCGCAAATTGTTAGTGAATATTTCTTTTTTATCCCATAATGGTAAAAGTTTTTTTTAAATTAATGGGTGTAAAAGCATGATAAATCAAATTTGGCATCGGTTACCAAGGTCAAGATGACCTGGAATAATAAATTCCTAGTTTGTGTTCCAAATGGAACTCTAGTCCCTATATAGTGCACTATTTTTGACCAGGGTCCTATGGATATGCTGCCATTTGGGATGCAACCATAGACTGGAGATTCATAACATAAAATTTTTGGTTTTTCATTGTATTCCATAATCTTTCCTTTCGCTGTATTAGCACTGGCACTCCACTATGTTACTTGAATGATCAATGACACTTGCGGACCGAAGGCTCAGTTCAAAACTTTTATGAAAAGTATCCTTTACATATCCGCTCCATCATAAGAGAATGCAGAACAATTCTCAATAAAACTCTTTTGTTGACTATTGTTTTTATAGATTTTTCTACAGCACACAAACAACACAAAAAAAAAAGCAACACATTCCCCAAAGTGATCACATATGGTTTCCAATGTCGTCAAACACTTTATGACATATTTATGCTGCAGTAGTTTTATGTTCGGGGGGGCTAGGGTCAGTTTGTTATATCTGGAGTACTTCTCCTGTCTTATCGGTTGTCCTGGTGTGAAATTAAGTATGCTCTCTCTAATTCACTCTTTCTCTATTTCTTTCTCTCTCGGGGAGGACCTGAGCCCTAGGACCATGCCTCAGGACTACCCTGGCATGATGACTCCTTGCTGTCCCCAGTCCACCTGGCCGTGCTGCTGCTCCAGTTTTCAACTGTTCTGCCTGCGGCTATGGAACCCTGACCTGTTCACCGGACGTGCTACCTGTCCCAGACCTGCTATTTTTAACTCTCTAGAGACCAGGAGCGGTAGAGATATCTTAATGATCGGCTATGAAAAGCCAACTGACATTTACTCTCTGAGGTGCTGACTTGCTGCACCCTCGACAACTACTGTGATTATTATTATTTGACCATGCTGGTCATTATGAACATTTGAACATCTTGGCCATGTTCTGTTATATCTCCACCCGGCACAGCCAGAAGAGGACTGGCCACCCTCATAGCCTGGTTCCTCTCTAGTTTCTTCCAGGTTTTGGCCTTTCTAGGGAGTTTTTTTCCTAGCCACCGTGCTTCTACACCTGCATTGCTTGCTGTTTGGGGTTTTAGGCTGG
>NC_036854.1:46653517-46701454 GCF_002910315.2 Salvelinus sp. IW2-2015 | reverse complement strand
AACACCACAGAAGCCCTAGGACCAGCGCTCAGGACTCACCTGGCAATGATGATCCCTTGCTGTCCCCAGTCCACCTGGCCGTGCTGCTGCTCCAGTTTCAACTGTTCTGCCTGCGGCTATGAACCCTGACCTGTTCACCGGACGTGCTACCTGTTCCAGACCTGCTTATTTTTAACTCTTCTAGAGACAGCAGGAGCGGTAAGATAGTCTTAATGATCGGCTATGAAAAGCCAACTGACATTTACTCCTGAGGTGCTGACTTGCTGCACCCTCGACAACTACTGTGATTATTATTATTTGACCATGCTGGTCATTTATGAACATTTGAACATCTTGGCCATGTTCTGTTATATACTCTCCACCCGGCAACAGACACAGAAGAGGACTGGCCACCCCCTCATAGCCTGGTTCCTCTCTAGGTTCTTCCCAGGTTTTGGCTTTCAGGGAGTTTTTTCCTAGCCACCGTGCTTCTACACCTGCATTGCTTGCTGTTTGGGTTTTAGGCTGGGTTTCTGTACAGCACTTTGAGATATCAGCTGATGTAAGAAGGGCTATATAAATACATTTGATTTGATTTGATTACACAAAATTCAACATCATGTAGCAGTCACAAAGTTTGTTATTGAGGGTGAATATGAGACTTTCCAGTTGATAGATATACCATTTTTTTGCAGCAATTAGACGTAGATTACTAGACTTTCTCTGATATTGATCACCAATATTTACATTTRCCAACAGACATAATTGTGGAGATGGATGGATATAAATTCCTGGACACAATGAAATGAGAGCACATACATTATCCCAAAATGGTGTCAGTATATCACAGGACCACAGCATATGTAATAGGTTTTCTTTGTGCTTTTTGCATCCCCAACAGAGACCCAACATTTCTGGGTGCATTACTGTACATACATTCTGGCAGGAGTGTAGTTAGTCCAATACATTATCCTAAATTGCAGTAGTTTAAGTCTTAAGTTGTAGGATCAGGTATGAACATTTTCACATATCTGTGACCAATGGTTCTCCTACATTTCTTCCTTTAGATCTGTTGCCCATTTTTTCCTTATAGGTTCTGAACAATCAGGTAGAGTTTCAATCAGCCCTTGATATAACTTGGCAATCAACTTCTTTGGCGTAGCAGCTTCTTTCAGTTTTTTGTCTATGRTAGATGCCTTAGGTTAATCRAGATTCTGTTGAAGCAATTGAATACGATTTCTGAGTTGTAAGAACATAGAGAAATCGGCATTATAGTACACATGCACAAAATTCATGATGCCACTTTGGAACCAGGACTTTAAAGGTGTTGTCAATAAACACTGGAGGTAAGGTGGGATTATTCCAAATAGGGGTTTCTGGCGACGTTACGAGGAGTTGGAGCAACGAGGCAAGAACGAGAGGCAGCCCCCCAAATTTTTTTTTGGGGGGGAGCGCACGGGGAGATTGGCAGAGTCAGGGTTCAGACCTGAGCCAACTCCTCGTGCTTACCGTGGGGAGCGAGTGATCGGTCAAGCACCGTGCTATCCGGTTCTGCGCACCATGCCTTCAGTGTGCATCCACAGCCCGGTGCACTCTGTGCAAGCTCCCCGCAGTGGCCGTGCTAGATTGTGTCGGCTCAGTGTTCCTGGCCTCCGGTGCGTCTCTTCYGCCCAGGTTATCCTGTGCCAGCTCTACGKACGGTGTCCCCGGTTCGCCAGCACAGCCCAGTGCGGCCTGMTCCAGCTCCCCGCACTTGCCGGGCTACAGGGGGTATCCAGCCAGGACGAGTTSTGCCAGCTCTGCGCTCCAGACCTCCGGTGCACCTCCACGGTCCAGTGTGTCCTGCGCTGGCTCTACGCACTATGCCTCCAGTGCGCCGTTTTAGCCCAGTGCGTCCTGTGCCAGCTCTCCACACTCACCGAGCTAAAGTGGGTATCCAGCCAGGACGCGTTGCGGCAGCTCCACGTACCAGGCTTCCAGTACGTCTCCTCAGTCCGGTGAGACCTGTTCCGGCTCCACGTACAAAGCCTCCAGTGATGATCCATGGCACGAAGCCTCCGGTGATGATCCATGGCACGAAGCCTCCGGTGATGATCCATGGCACGAAGCCTCTGGTGATGATCCATGGCACGAAGCCTCCGGTGATGTTCCATGGCACGGAGCCTCCGGCGATGATCCATGGCTCGGAGCCGGCAGCGAGGATCCATGGCACAAAGCCTGCAGCGACGATCCGCGGCACGAAGCCTCCAGCGACGGTCCCCGGTACGGAGCCTCCAGCGACGGTCCCCAGTCCGGAGCCTCCAGCGACGGTCCCCGGTCCGGAGCCTCCAGCGACGGTCCGGAGCCTGCAGCGACGGTCCGGAGCCTTCGGCAATGATCGGTGGTCTGATTCTGGCGATGATTGCGGCCGGTTCTCAGTGAAGGTCCATGCACCAGGGCGCCACAAAGCGGAGGGATCTGCGGGCGGAGGGGGTCTACGTCCCGCACCGGAGCCGCCGCCTAAGGGATGCCCACCCAGACCCCTCTTTAGAGTCGGGTTTGCGGCCAGAGTCCGCACCTTTGGGGGGGGGGGGGGGTACTGTAAGGCCCTGGCCATAGAAGGCTTTATTTTTTCTATTTTGGTTAGGCCAGGGTGTGACTAGGGTGGGCATTCTAGTTTCTTTTTTCTATGTTTTCTATTTCTTTGTTTTTGGCCGAGTGTGGTTCCCATCAGAGGCAGCTGTCAATCGTTGTCTCTGATTGGGAATCATACTTAGGCAGCCTTTTCCTGTTTTTTGTGGGTAGTTATTTTCTGTTTAGTGTCTGCACCTGACAGAACTGTTTCGTTTTTTCACTTTGTTATTTTGTTCAAGTGTTTTTGAGTAATAAAGAATCATGAAACATTATCACGCTGCGTTTGGGTCCATCCTTCCGACGAGAGACGTTACACACCAGGTATATCATATGTGTCTTTGTCCATTTCCTCTTAAATTTACTTTCTAAGCTTGATAAATCATCATTTTGAAATGGGCATTATTTCAATTCCAATTCCTCCGAATCCTAATACAGCACCATAGGTATCTAACAGTGTAAATAAATGATAGAGAATGTTCAGGTTAGAAAAATAAAGTTAAATGTAATCTGCATACAATGATATCACATGTTGATCTACACAATCTCTATGCCCCGGATTGAGCCATGAATTCTAAATGTTGATGCTTGGGTTCTGTGGCTGTCCAGACAAAGGCATCCCCGTCTTGTCCCTTTTGATAACTTAAATTATTCATAGCATTGTAAATGCTTTGGGATATCTGTCCATGCTTTGTATAGATCTGTGGTTCCAAACATGCAACCTCCAGCTGCATACCCCTCTAGCACCAGGGTCAGTGCACTCTCAAATGTTGTTTTTTGCCATCATTGTAAGCTGCACACACACACTATACCATACATTTATTAAACATAATAATGAGTGTGAGTTTTTGTCACAAACCGGCTCGTGGAAGTGACAAAAGCTCTTATAGGACCAGGGCACAATAATAATATCAATAATTTTGCTCTTTCTTTATCACAAATTGTGAATTACTGAGAAGGCTGTGCTTTAAGCTCAAGACACTGGGTTCGACCCTGCCCTGTGAAACTGTGTCCTGGACTTTCTGACGGGCCGCCCACAGGTGGTGAGGTAGGAAACAACATCTCCACTCCGCTGATCCTCAACACTGGGGCCACAAGGGTGCATTCTCAGCCCTCTCCTGTACTCCTGTTCACCCATGACTGCATGGCCATGCACGCCACGCCTCCAACTCAATCATCAAGTGTGCAGACGACACTACAGTGGTAGGCTTGATTACCAGCAATGACAAGACGGCCTACAGGGAGGAGGTGAGGGCCCTCGGAGTGTGGTGTCCGGAAAATAACCTCACACTCAACGTCAACAATAAAGGAGATGATCGTGGACTTCAGGAAACAGCAGAGGGAGCACCCTCCTATCCACATCGACGGGACAGTAGTGGAGAAGGTGGAAAGTTTTAAGTTCCTCGGGTACACATCACGGACAAACTGAAATGGTCCACCCACGACAGGCGTGGTGAAGAAGGTGCAACAGCGTCTCTTCAACCTCAGGAGGCTGAAGAAATTCGGCTTGTCACCAAAAAACACTCACAAACCTTTACAGTTGCACAATCGAGAGCATCCTGTCGGGCTGTATCACCGCCTGGTACGGTAACTGCTCCGCCCACAACCGCAAGGCTCTCCAGAGGGTAGTGAGGACTGCACAATGCATCACGGGGAAACTAACCTGCCCTCCAGGACACCTACACCACCCGATGTCACAGGAAGGRCAAAAAGATCATCAAGGACAACAACCACCCGAGCCACTGCCTGTTCAAGGCGAGGTCAGTACAGYTGCATCAAAGCCTGGACCGAGAGACTGAAAAACAGCTTCTATCTCAAGGCCATCAGACTGTTAAACAACCATCACTAACATTGAGTGGCTGCTGCCAACATACTGTCTCAAATCTCTAGCCACTTTAATTATTAAAAATTGGATGTAATAAATGTATCACTAGTCACWTTAAACAATGCCACTTTATATACTGTTTACATACCCTACATTACTCATCTCATATGTATATACTTTACTCTATACCATCTACTGCATTTTGCCTATGCCGTTCGGCCATCGCTAGTCCATATATTTATATGTACATATTCTTATTCATTCCTTTACACTTGTGTGTGTATAAGGTAGWTGTTGTGAAATTGCATTTTGCTACACTAGCATTAACATCTGCTAACCATGTGTATGTGACCAATAAAATTTGATTTGATTTGATATGAAGCGCGCAAATTGCACAATTCTATAGGGTGGCAGGTATGTAGACACCTGTTCGTCGAACATCTCATTCCAAAATCATGGGCATTATTATGGAGTTGGTCCCCCKTTTGCTGCTATAACAGCTTCCACTCTTCTGGGAAATCTTTCCACTACATGTTGGAACATTGTTGCAGGGMACTTGCTTCCATTCAGCCACAAGAGCATTAGTGAGGTCGGACGCTGATGTTGGGCGATTAGGCCTGGCTCGCAGTCGACGTTCCAATTTATCCCAAAGGTGTTRGATYGGGTTGAGGTCAAGGCTCTGTGCAAGCCAGTCAAGTTCTTCCACACCGATCTCGACAAACAATTTCTGTATGGACCTGGCTTTGTAGGGGCATTTTCATTGATTTTCATTCATTTTCATGCTGAAACAAGAAAGGGCCTTCCCCACACTGTTGCCACAAAGTTGGAAACCCAGAATTGTCTAGAATGTCATTGTATGCTGTAGCGTTATGATTTCTCTTTACTAAATCTAAGGGACCTAGCTCGAACCATGAAAAACAGCCTCAGACCATTAGTTCTCCTCCACCAAACTTTACAGTTGGCACTATGCATTCGGGCATGTAGCGTTCTCCTGGCATCTGCCAAACCCAGATTCGTCCAACGYCAGCAAGCTTTACACCACTCCAGCCGARGCTTGGCATTGCGCATGGTGATCTTAGGATTGTGTGCGGCTGCTCGGCCATGGAAACCCATTTCATGAAGATCTTGACGAACAGTTCTTGTGCTGACGTTGCTTCCAGAGGCAGTTTGAAACTCGGTAGTGAGTGTTGCAACCGAGGACAGACAAAATTTGACGAACTGATTTGTTGGAAAGGTGGCATCTTGTGAGGCTGATACGTTGAAAGTTACTGAGCTCTTCAGTACAGGCCATTCTACCTCCAATGTTTTCCTATGGAGATTGCATGGCTGTGTGATCAATTTTATACACCTGTCAGTAACGGGTGTGGCTGAAATAGTGGAATCCACTAAATTAATGGCATGTCCACATATTTTTGGCCATGTAGTGTACATACCAGGTTGTGTGCACAGATAGTGCTCTACCTGAGCAGAGTACGTGCCCCTTTTCCCTTCCAGTCCATTTTCGGTGGTGGTATAATAAATAAATAAAATCTTTGTCGGGGAATTCTCATCTATACTTCAGAACCAAAAAGATTAGTGACCAGAAATAATTTGTTTKATTTCCTCCAGTTTTGGCTGGCAAAAACAGAGTAGGCCTACGTTTATCATTCATATGAAATACAGTTTAGCAATCTACTACTGACTCATCTTTGCCAGAACAATAATAGGCTACCTGGAGATTTGATTGATCATTTTCAGATTTCAGATAGGCCTAGCTTGATTGGCTATAAGCAGCTGTAACATCGCATTGCCTTTAATATTATGGCATGAAGATTTAACACATCTAGCAAATTTATTACAATATTTATGAGGAAGAACAGGGCTACCCGGCTGGCAACTAGCACTCTGCAGACAGACTGTCCTTCAAAGTGACTGTGGGTGCAGATAGAACATGMTTTCCATCCAATCCGGTAACATCCGTGTAGCCCTATGATTTTGCTTGCTCTGTACTCCAGTGAAGTGACATGACATATCACTATTTGACATTGTCTGCTAACTTGAATGACTTTCAGCTCCAAATGCAGGTGTAAAACGCTGTTTATATTGCATTTTGAAAATGCATCACTGTTTATGGCTGTAATGACAGGCTACATTTGCTCATTGAGCGTGCATGTTCGCGTGTGCACACGTGCATGTGCGTGCGCAGGGGTCGCAAGTTTTTAACCATTCCTTTTTGGGGGTTGCAGGTCAACAAGTTTGAAAACCACTGGGATACATGATAGTTGCAACAAATGGAGTTGGGTTGGATATCATAATGGTATGCTACAGTATTTCTTACATTCTATTTTTACTGGAATTGTATTGGACATTTTTAATAGAAGCAGCATTTATTCCAGTCCAAAGTAGTTTTGTAAAGTACTTTACTCATCAGATTGAGCTGCTTTCCCTTCTTCTTGTAATAATTCAACGAGTCTGAAACTGCCATTGCTGGATTTTTTTTGGGGGGGTGCTCTTTTTTTCTGTTGAGCACATGCCCCCTAAAAGGTCTGTGCACTGCCCTGATACATTCCACAGCCTTTATAACATTAAAGTCCAAGCCATGCATCGCAATGCTTTTCCTAATCATTATACWATTTGATATGTTTATGATAATTTGAACATCAAAGCTGGTCCAAAGCTATAGAAACAGGTTTGTGTTGAGATTAATGTCTTTGTTAATGTTTACTATGTCCTCTGGTGTGCTATTAACTTGCTCCCCTGACAGACGCAACTGCAGGCAGTAAAAACAGACCAGGCACTGGCACGACAAGGCTGTGTGTGGGATGGCTGTGAAGCTGCCGCTGTGACAATGAGTTGGAAAATTATAACATATTGAATGCAATGCTCATAAAGACATGGGAAACGACCAAATAGAGATCTGGATAGAACAGGGCTGTGCCCCACATAGCACCCTATAGGCCCTGGACAAAAGTAGTGCACTACATAGAGAACAGGATGCAATTTGGGACCCATCCCAGGTCAAAAACTGGTCAATATTCAGTTTTTTTTATCATATCAATAATTTTGTGAGAACATTTTAGAGTACAACATAGAGAGAAAAATGGGAAATAGTGGGACTGAAGATGAGACGGTGTTCTTATAGCAGACAGTAATGTTTGAAGAATTCTGCTCTGAGCTGGCACTGTATATCACTTTGAGTGTCTCCATGACTCAACAGGAAATTGGAACAATAATGTTCCACCTACTGGAGAACAACACAACAGCATTTAATAGTTAGTCTTAATGTAAAAGTGGAACGATAACTAATAGATCATATGGGATCTACGAGACATGGTGTTTTTTCATAGAGGGATGGATTTCTGTGATAATAAATAAATACAATGATATAATAAATAAATAAAAGGATTRCATGTTGGTTTCTCTAGCTCAGCCAGCTAAGTCAGAGATTCCAACTGACCAGAGAGWTGCTGTGTCCTTGTGGGGCCGGATAAACTCATTGTAACAGACAATCACAGAACAGAACAGCTGTAGACGCCTCAGGCAAACATCTCCCTGCTCACCTCAGGACCTCCAGACTGCCAGGACTAGGGCAAAACTTTCCACCAAACCAGCCACAGATGCATCAAATATGAGTGAGGACAGAAACAGTTCTAATACGACTCTGGTTTCTCTTCATTGCGCACAACTCTGCGTGGGGGAGATTTTCTGGGGTTGTGTCCCTCTCTCTACTCTCTCTAACCTCTATCTTACTTTTCTTTAGACTGACCAGGAGYCAGAAACTGTATCAGTGGTTGGCGCTGTCTCTGTGGTCCAGCGGACAAGGCCGGACTCACCGGAAGGCCTATGGAAGACGGAAAGTTAAGTGGCTTGACCGTGGCCCCCCCAGTCTATGGACCACCCGGACCCCCCCAGTATCCAGGACCAGCACTGGACCACTGCCTGACAAGGAGGCGATGGATTGCAGGCCTTGAGGTGAGTAGAGCGCTGCCGAGGGGTGCCATACTCCCTCTACCCTTGGCCTGCAGCCCTCATCCCATTCCTTTCTTTTTTTCTATCTGCCCTCTTCAGGCCACCACTGACCGGACCAGCTGACCACTGGTATTGCGCAGTTTCTCTGGACCCCRGCAACGTCGGAGTTTGCTACCCGCCCCAATTTTTTTTTATATAAACAATGTAATAAAACATTTTATAAACAATGTAATTAAATCTGTCCACGAGACAGCCACTCACAAACTGATCGCTATCCCAGGTGCTGAAATGTAGACATGTGGCTGCATGCCTAATAAATCAATGATAGGCTTTCTGTGGTGCAAGGGCATGTATAGCTTTGCTTTACCTAATGGATAAATGTTTATTGGTCTTCCTTTGGCCGTCATTTTTTTCATGTTAAGCATAACATTTCAGAAGCTATACATGGTGTCAGAATGCTGCCATTTTTAAACTGGTTGGGGCAAAAATATAATTCAAACATTACAGATTTTAAAATGTATGTGGTTTTTTAAATAATATGCATCTGTCCTGTATAGGCTACCTGAACCTGCATGACATGAGCCATCCTTGTGCTCACTCCCAGCTTGGATAGAAAGTTGTTGTGCGTAAAACCGTCTATTTAATGCCAAATAATACAGTCAGCCCACCCTCAAAACACTAGTTTACTAGGGATTGTTTCATTATTCAGCGTACTATATATAYCTATATACCATATTTAGCTGCTATTTAGCTGCTATTTATAAACTTAATTCAAAAATGACKCATCAAATAGCATAACAATGAGGAAAAAAAGTCGTTGGCTTGATTCAGCCACTAATTATTGTTGAACTCAGCAGGTTCTGTCTGGCTAAAAGCCTACACAAATGGTCTGCAATATTCAAGGTTCACAATATATACAAAAGTATGTGGACACCCCTTCAAATTAGTGGATTCGGCTATTTCAGCCACATCCGTTGCTGACAGGTGTATTAAATTGAGCACATAGCCATGCAATCTCTGTAGACAAAAGTAGAATAGCCTTACTGAAGAGCTCATTGACTTTAAATGTGGCAACYTCATAGGATGCCTCCCATAACATGTCAGTTTGTCAAGTTTCTGCCCTGCTAGAGCTGCACCGGTAACTGTAAGTAGTAACGTCCGACGGACMAATCAGAGTTTGACGGATGGCAGGAATACGCTACCTGCCCCAATGCATAGTGCCAATGTTCTGGGGCTGTTTTTCATGATTCGGACTAGGCCCCTTAGTTCCATTGAAGGGAAATCTTAACACTACAGCATACAGTGGCATTCTAGACAATTCTGTACTTCCAACTTTGTGGCAACATTTTGGGGAAGGGCCTTTCTTGTTTCAGCATGACAATGCCCCCGTGCACAAAGCCAGGTCCATACAGAAATGGTTTGTCAAGATCGGTGTGGAAGAACATGACTGGCCTGAACAGAGCCTTGACCTCAACCCCATCAAACACCTTTGGGATGAATTGGAATGCCGACTGCGAGCCAGGCCTAATCGCKKWACATCAATGCCCGACCTCACTAATGCTCTTGTGGCTGAATGGAAGCAAGTCCCCGTAGCAATGTTCCAACATTTAGTGGAAAGCCTTCCAAGAAGAGTGGAGGCTGATGTAGCAGCAAAGAGGGACCAACTACATATTAATGCCCATGATTTTGGAATAAGATGTTTGACAAGCGGTGTCCACATAATTTTGGTAATGTAGTGTAAATTAAAATCCAACTTGAGAGACTCCCCTGGTCTCCTGAAGTCCTTTCTTTGTGTGCAGATGTTTCCACCACGGCCTATAGGTCCAGGTTGCAGGCACGACTGTTTTCTATACTGAGTATTGCCAACCCAGACACTCTTTCCTGAGACATTTTGCATCATGTCGATTGCGCTGCACACAATTTAAACGTACTATTGAATGATGCATGCTGAGATATACTAGAGAAAAGGGAATTTTGATATTTGCAGCCACACAACACAAACGCCGMTTCACCAGTATATCGCAAAAAAAAATGTTTTTCAAGCCATCAAAAACTCTTGTCCACTAAATATGATCATATGTTTGCATCTAGCAATTTATTGACTGTCCAGTATCCAGACGACCTGTCCCCAGAGCTTCCTATACAGTTCATCTCTTTCTGTAACGTGTTGAAGCCTGCAATTAAGGAGAATGAGAGGCTCAATTAACTGTTACTGACTTAATCATTCTGAGCTAAAAATTCAACATCACACTTGGTGTAAATATTTTTAGTATGCATTCACCATCACATGTACTTGAAATTATATTGTGAAATTATTCCAATATCTCGAGTACCATATACCTTTTAAAGAAATTGTGCACATTGATAGATATTAAGTCAACATTGAATGACCGTAATTTAAACTGTACAGCCTTCATTGATGTCAGTCTTCATTGCAGAGTACCTGTGCTGGGTGGCATCTACAAGATGGTGCTGGCAGGCTTTGATAATAAATTAATCAAATCAATTGCACTAAGTTGTACTTTAGCCTTACCATAAGGTGTAAAAAATTACCAAACTTAGTTTCTAACTAGTACATAAGTAGTTTTCTGACCGGATACTTTTTTACTCTTACTTGAGTAGTTTCTTAAGAAGGTACWTCTTACTTTAGTAAATTACAATCTAAGTAACAGTACTTTTACTTAGATACAGATTTTGAGTARTCTAACCACCTCTGCAAATATATATAGCCTAATTTATGAAATGTAGGTGAGCATCCACATTGAAGGAAAGTTTGTTTTACATTAGGCKTACATCTGTCAATCAACTGATGGCCCAWCATCAGCTCATAAATTTAGCCAGGGAAACACATGGTAGATTATCGGTTTTCACATCTTTCATTATGTGACTATTGATAGGCTAACGGGTAGCTTACAAAATGTAGCCTATAGTAATATAATCAAATAACAAGGGGCCTATTGCAACCATCGATGGCACTAGATTATCGCCAACGGAGGTCTCGTTAAAACATCAATATGCGCTAAATTCACCCACACAGCTGATCTTAATTGTAACCATTATTGGCCACCTTTACCACTCCCTAAAATATGATGTCAGTGTTACCTTAGTCATAGATCTGTATATAATGACAAGATGCTCATTTCTCCACCATAACAATGGGAGTCATCCCAAAGGCAGGAATATTTGTAATTTTTAATTTAACCTTAATTTAACCAGGCAAGCCAGTTAAGAACAAATTCTTAATTACAATGACGGTCTTCCATTCTGGCCAAACCCTCCCCTAACCCTGGCCGATGCTGGGCCAATTGTGCGCTGCCCTATAGGACTCCCGATCACGGCCGGTTGTGACACAGACCGCGAACGAACCAGGGTCTATAGTGACACCTCTATAGACCGCTGCACCACTCAGGAGGAGCAGGCAACAAGCTTAGGTTTGCAAAAATAAGAATAACAAATAAAAATAAGCCCATAGAACCATATTGGGCTTATTTTGGCAAGAGTTAGCCCACTCTCTTCGCCTCTTCCTCTGCCTTAGTTCTCCTTGCAACCAAAGTTTTTCAGGATGTGTTCGCCCTCTGGTTGGTATTGTCTTCGGAACAATTTAGTCCTTTTTGAACAGACTAATGGCGATTTATCTATTTTACAAGCATTTTGTACAATAGAAATAAAGTATTTCCAATGTTTACCACGGCAAATCTACCACGGCAAATCTACCACGGCAATTTATCTGACACTTTGTATGACTAGAAAGCAATGTTGGTGTACTGCTTTTTTGTTGACTATTTATGTTATACAAAAGTGTCTGGTATGGTAATTTCTTATCAAGAAAAACAAGAAATTAACTTGGACTGTCCATATTTGAAATGTCGAACTACATCAAGTCAATCTGCATTATTTGTGCCAGAAGGGCTTGGGCCGGAATCAAACGCACGCTAATAAGGTAGGCCAATATGTACACACTAAAGGCAGTGTCCCAAATGGCAAGACCACCCCAAGCCACGATTGAACTCGGTTTTGACAGTTCATTCGTAACCTTAGGATACACCAGACACTTGTATGTCATAGCCTAGTGGAGACCAATAACGCTATTGTGGTATTAAGCTAAATAAAATGATGGTTGTTGACGTGACTGAATTTCAGATARATTTTAATGTTGCAGTAATAGGACTTGTTTGAGCGAGCGAGATAGAACATTATTTTGAGACAGCCAGCCCTGATCCCAAAGACTCGACAGCCCCCGAATGGAGAGAAAGAGAACTGCTCCTTTTTAGCCAATCACAAGACATTTGAATTTCCTTATGCATCTGGAAAATTCTCCTAAAAAATATATAATCTCAACCATCTAAACACAATACCCCATAATGACAAAGTGAAAACATGTTTTATACATTTTTGCACATAAAAAAAGAAGAAATACAATTATCGAATTTACATAAGTATTCCCACTCCTGAGTGAATTCATGTTAGTATCATGTTTGGCAGCGATTACAGCTGTTACTCTTTCTGGGWAAAGAGCTTCATACACCTGGATTGTACAATATTATTTCCGCATTATTCTTTTAAAAATTATTTMAACTCCATCAAGTTGGTTGTTAATCATTGCTAGAGTGCCATTTCCAAGACTTTCCATAGATTTTCAATTAGATTTTAATTAAAACTGTAACGAGGCCACCCAGGAACAGTCAATGTCATCTTGGTAAGCAACTCCAGTGTAAATTTAGCCTTGTGTTTTAGGTTATTSTCRTGCTAAAAGGTGAATTTGTCTCCCAGTGTTTGTTGGAAAGCAGATTGAACCAGGTCTTTCTCTAGGATTTAGCCTTTGCTTAGCCCTTAGCTTCATCAACAACAACAAAAACCTCCCTTGTCCTTGCCYATGACAACCATACGCATAACATGATGCAGTCACCATCATGCTTGAAAATATSAAGATTGGATTTGCCCCAAACATTAATGCTTAGTATTCAGGAAATAAAGTTAATTTCTTTGCCAATATTTTTGCAGTTTTACTTTAGTGCCTTGTTGCAAACAGAGCCAGTTTGTGCTGTTCTGTGAAGGGAGTAGAACACAGCATTGTACAAGATCTTCAGTGTCTTGGCAATTTCTCACATGGAATAGCCTTAATTTCTCAGAACAAGAATAGACTGACGAGTTTCAGAACAAAGTTCTTGATTTCTTGCCATTTTGAGCCTGTAATATGCTCCAGATASTCAACTAGTCTTAAGGCCAGTTTTGTTTCTTTAATCAGCACAAGTTTTCAGCTGTGCTAACAATTGCGACATGGTTTTCTAATGATCAATTAGCCTTTTAAAATTATGAACTTGGATTAGCTTACACAACATGCCATTGGAACACAGAAGTGATGGTTGCTGATAATGAGCCTCTGTATGTGTATGCCTATGTATATATTCCATACAAAATCACCCATTTCCAGCTACAATAGTCATTTACAACATTAACAATGTRTACCCTGTATTTATAATCAATTTGATGCTATTTTAATGTACACAAATGTGTTTTTCTTTCAAAAACAAGAATTTCTAAGTGACCCCAAAGTTGTGAATGTTAGTGTGTGTGTATGTGTTTTTTCATAGTTTTGATGTCTTCACTATTATTCTACAATGTAGAAATTTGTAKAAATAATGAAAAACCCTGGAKTGAGTAGGTGTGTCCAAACTTTTGACTGGTACTGTACATATCCCAAACAGAAGCAATGGATTACATCCACTCTGAGCTAAAGGCTTGAGCTGCTGCTTTCAAGGAGCGTGACACTAATCCGGACTCTTAAGAAATCCTGCTACGCCCTCCGGCGAACAATCAAACAGGCAAAGTGTCAATATAGGACTATGATTGAATCCTACTACACCGGCTGTGGCTCCCGTCGGATGTGGCAGTGCTTGCAAACGATCACGGATTACAAAGGGAAACCCAGCCACGAGCTGCACAGTGAACCGAGCCTACCAGATGAGCTAAATGTTTTCTATCCTCGCTTCGACGAAAGCAACACTGAACCATGCTTGATAGCACCAGCAGTTCTGGATGACTGTGATCACTGTCTCCGTAGCCTATTTGAGTAAGACCTTTAAACAGGTTAACATTCACAAGGTGGCAGGGCTAGATGGATTACACTGACCCATACTCAGCGCATGCACTGACCAGCTGGTAAGTGTCTTCAKTGATATTTGCAACCTCTCCCTGACCCTGTATTACCTCCATGTTTCAAGCAACCATATCGCCTGTGCCCAAGAACGCCAAGGTAACCTGTCTAAACGACCATCACCCTGTAGCACTCACATCTGTAGGCATGAAATGCTTGGAAAGGTTGGCCATGGCTCACATCAACGCCGTCCCAGACATCCTGGTCCCACTCCAATTCGCATACTGCCCCAACAGATCCACAGATGACGCAATCTCAATTGCACTCCACACTGCCCTTTKCCACCTGGACAAAAGGAACACCTATGTGAGACTGCTGTTCATTGACTACAGCTCAGCTTTCAACACCATAGTGCCCTCCAAGCTCATCACTAACATAAGGACCCTGGGACTGAATACCTCCCTCTGCAACCGGATACTGAACTTCCTGACAGGCCAGTCCCACACATTTGCCACCCTGACTCTCAATACGGGTGTGCTTAGTCCCCTCCTGTACTCCCTGTTCTCTCATGACTCCATGACCGCTCACAACTCCAACACCATCATTAAACTTGCTGACGACATGACGGTAGTGATGTTAAGTTTGATACCAGAGCTCCAAAACATGCTTCGAAATCGCAAATCAGTTTACTTCGAAACAGTGTGCCGATCACTTTATCAGAAGCACGTGATCAATGACGTCCGACGCTTCATTACATCAAACAATCACCTGATTGGTTTGGTATTTGTTTCAGGAGAAGACAAAAAGACTACTCTGCTCACACACTACAGCATGTGGGACTATAAAAAATTGTCTGCTCTAAATTATTTTTACCAGCAAGTGCCACTAGTGTACATTGTGTTGACATAAGCCTTGAGAAAATAACCTATTTTTTGTGTAATGAAATAGGTGTATTAATCTGTTTTGACCAGCATGTTCCACTAGTGTACACTGTGCTGATCAAAGCCTAATTTAGAACAGCCAAATTATTATAGATGTCGCACACACTGTTACACGCATGCACAGGCTACCCTTTTGTCATCTACTGAAACTAAACCAAGCAGGTGGTTGTTCAATGTAACGAAGCTTTGGACGTCAGTGATCACGTGCTTCTGATAAAATCATACAGGCATCGGCACACTGTTTCGAAGTTAACTGCTTAGCAATTCCGACGCATGCCTTGGAGATCCATTATCACATGTAACCTCAATACCTAAAACATCTAGGTAAACTGGAACAACCATTTCAGTAATGCATGCAATAAGTACAAGTAACATATTGGATTAGTTAAAAAAATTTTTTTTTTATATATTTGACTAGCAAAAGATAAAAATCTATCAATCACAAACAGATATTGAAACAAACTATTTAAAAATTCTATGGACAATAGAGCATGCTGGGAAATTTGGTGATGGCCCAGATATTTGTTAAAAATGAGAGTAAAATAAAAATTAGTCCCTCAAAGTAAGGACTTCTGAAATGCGTATGGTATTGTCTTACACAATTTACTAATTATAATATATTTGCTTAGGATTTCACTTGGAAAAATCCACTGGACCAGAATTGTATGAATGCAACAACCATGTCTCTGTCACTAACAAATACAGTCATGGGTGGTAAATCTACAATTTACTCGAAAGGCAAGGCACTCTGAGAAATATTTGAATAAGGCTTTACACTACGCAGTGTGTTAATTTAAAACTTTACCGGTGTCTATTTGGGTCCACAGACAACACTTTCACTGTTGATTTAACATTGTCAGTGTTCATTTATCTTTTTTAACACTCGATAATTTGCTGTGTACTAACATAGGTTTTGACAAAACCGGGTATAAGAACCTTCAGAATTGTGTTTGAACCCTTACTAGGATGTGACTTGGCAGAATGTACATGGTTTCTCTGTTACAGATTCTTTGCTATACATTTGCTGGTGAAAAGGCTGGACAGCAATTGTTGAAAGAACTTCAGTCAAATAACTGATTGTTACAGTTATCTCTGAATAGCAGGTTGGAATTTATTGTCATGAATCTTGCCCTGGAGGCAGCTCTGCAGAGTGGTCACTAGCCGGAACAGACACAAAGTCATAGAATATGATATTAAGCCTAACCCTAACCTTAACCACACTGCTTACCTTAATGCCTAACCTTAAATTAACATCAAAGAGCTATTTTCTTTAATGCATTTTTACAATATAGCCAATGTTTACTTAGTAGCTGGCCCATCTAACGGAAATCCTCCAGGTCAAGATTCATGACAGACCAAGGGCAACGACAGAGAAGAATGTKATCTGCTTCAGAAGCTTCTAAGAGCTGTACTGAAGTGGCTAGCAATTATACACATCAACAGAGAGAAGTAGGCGAACAACATGCTGTAGATTTGTATTGAATCAACTACTGACATTGATTGGGAAAATGAGTGTTTCGAGAATGTAATTGCCTCTTTGGTTGTGATCATTGATTTAAATGCATGTTTACAATGTTTCTAAAACCATGGGATTGACTCRGACCTTGGTCCAATCGATGGAAACYATGTTTTATTCCTACATTGGCCGTGAAAARAAATATTATCTAGTTAATTCAGTTGGTTAAAATCTAGGAAGCGTGCATTGAACGGGTTAGTTGTAGATGCATTCAAGTAAACAGAATAATAAAGCATTAAAATCATGTGTACAGTGTGRAGTATTTTACAAGTATATCTATCAAAGCTCAATACTACCTTTATTTATCTAAGTAGGAATGATATCGAAATGCACTTCACTAAAGGATTTTTTTACGCATTGCACTTGGAGTAAGAGACATGTACATCTTCATTGAATTCTATTACCCTTTAAGAAGCACAAAAATATTATTTCTTATCAGGGTTCTTTGACATCTAGTAGAACATTTTACAAAGTCATTAGAGAGATAATGAAGTGTATGTCACCACACCTGTGACCTGCCCTATATTTCTAATATGGAGACTCCTGACGTGGACAAAAGGACGCATGCATCTTGCATCAAGCGCCTAGTGTCAGTCCGAAAATATATTAGTRATGATTTTTGTAATGTGAAGCTTCTGGGACTGGTATTTCTCATCCCTTGGCAGCGCTCTGAGGATATATATGGTAAACAGTGACTCCTGAGGATAATTTGACCTCAGAGAAAACCGGGCCATTTATTTTCTTCTGCCTGGTGTTATAAATGTCATTGTATTTCAAGAAGAAAAAAGGAATTGCTGCAGTTATAGGCACCTTMGTGGATAAAGTGCTGGAGTAATATAAAATTTTTACTGAATCCCTACATACAAGTTGTAGGTGTGGTTTCCCGGACACAGATTAAGTCRTGACCTAAAACATTTTTGGGATTCTCGATTTACCTTGCTTTTTAGACCAAATTTTGTGTTAATCTGTGTCCAGAAAATTGCCCCTTACAGTATGGAAGTTCCAGCATTGATGAAGTAGACTCATGGATGCACAGACATTTGTCATAAACAATAGCTTTACATTCTCAATAATGGCAGACATCATAACATGGAGGTTAGTTTAGGCCAGGCCTGAGCATGG
Organism: Salvelinus sp. IW2-2015; assembly: GCF_002910315.2. Lineage (NCBI taxonomy): Eukaryota > Metazoa > Chordata > Actinopteri > Salmoniformes > Salmonidae > Salvelinus > Salvelinus sp. IW2-2015. The sequence goes on along the minus strand of NC_036854.1, from coordinate 46,683,419 downwards.
TGTGGAATTTCTTACTTTTTRCCCTTCTTTTTACCCCCCATCAAAGCACACTCCCAGAATTGCACCCCTGACCWYTGAAATTTCAACTGGATCAAACATTTCAGTAACGGGTGCAAAACATTTATCCAACTGATTGGGTTATTTGAGAAAAATGTACGTTATTAATCTATGTGTAGTGTAAGATTAATTAATCAATGTGCATGCATAAGCACAGCTATTGAAACAATACAAAAATTGAACTGCAATAGGGCATGCTGGGAAATATGATAATGCATCACAATCTAACACTCAATTGATGCATTTTTTAATACAAATATATTTTTATGTGACTTAATTCGTGGGGAAATACAGAAATGTTTGCCCCTCACAATGTGTTTTCCTATAAATGAATTCGCACATKTTTTGAAAGTTATTAGAGCAATGCATGATGGGCAATGGTGTTCTACACTGACTTTATTTTGGTTCCCACATTTTATTTATATAAAATAATAAACGTGTTAGGCRTCCAAAGTGGCGCAGAGGTCTAAGGCAGTGCTAGAGGCGTCACTACAGACCCCTGGTTCGATCCCGGGCTGTATCGGGAGTCCCTTAGGTTGATGCACAATTGACCCAGCGTCGTCCAGGTTAGGGGAGGGCTTGGGCCGGGGGCTTTAAGTGGCTCATCGCACTCTAGTGACTCCTTGTGGTGGGCCGGGCGCCTGCAGGCTGACATCATGATTCCTCTGACACATTGAGGCTGGCTTCCGGGTTAAGCGGTTGGGTGTTGAAGTGTGGTTTGAAGGGGTCATGTTTRGGAGGTTGCATGACTTGACACCATAACAAAATAAAACCATGGTTGTATTAACACTTTAAACAGGTAGTATGTAAATGTATATATTTTGTTTTGGGTCCACACTGATAAYTTAACTTCTGTAAATTAGACAGTCAGAGGATTTTCTTCTGAATAACTGGTCAGGGCATAGCGCTTTCCACTCAGCTTCAGGCAACTTTGATGTAAGGCTTGATCGCACCGGTAGTGACTACTTCTATCCTTCACGCCCATTGTTGCTTATTCATTGTTCYCTAGATATGTCAATGTAATTACACCCAACACAATGTTGAAAAACAGAATACTTCCCACCACTAGATCACATAACTAGACGTGAGCTGGACATAATCCTAACGCTGCCACCAATGTAGCGGAAGAAAGTGAAAACTGRAACAGGGACTCTAACCAGGGCTAAGACGTGGCAAGGTGAGCTCTAACGGCCATTGCTTTGAAAGCCTAGTAGGCCTCTGAGCAGAGACAGTAGGCATACAATGCTGGCATATGCTATGTTTAMGGCTGTGGCAGTCAAGCAATTTCGCCAGCCAGTGTTGTCAAGCCAATAACTGCCCGGTCTCACAGAAATGTACTGTTAATTAACATAAACACATTTAGCATCTCCTGGCCTACAAGCCCCTGATGCAGACCTTTGGAACATCTACATTTTAAAAAGTCTAATACATCCATGTAAAATAGCATACACATTCACAATAAATCCATTATTTATTTTAGACAGGTCTAAAGAAACATTATTTGAAGAAAATGTAGACTATTTCAGAAGAACAGAATAGCATACTCAAATCACATTTTATTTGTCACATACACATGGTTAGCAGATGTCGATGCAAGTGTAGCGAAATGCTTGTGCTTCTAGTTCCGACAGTGCAGTAATATCTAACAAGTAATCTAACAATCCAACAACTACCTAATACACACAAATATAAAGGGGTGAATGAGAATAAGTATATGGATGAGCGATGGTCGAGCGGCATAGGCAAGGAGCAATAGATGGTATAAAATACAGTATATACATGTGATATGAGTAATGTAAGATATGTAAACATTATTAAAGTGGCATTGTATAAAGTGACTAGTGATCCATTTATTWAAGTGGCCAGTGATTGGGTKTCAGTTTAGGCAGCAGCCTCTCTGAGTTAGTGATGGCTGTTTAGCAGTCTGATGGCCTTGAGATAGAAGCTGTTTTTCAGTCTCTCGGTCCCAGCTTTGATGCACCTGTACTGACATAGCCTTCTGGATGGTAGCGGTGTGAACAGGCAGTGGCTCGGGTGGTTGATGTCCTTGAGGATCTGTTTGGCATTCCTGTGACATCAGGTGCTGTAGGTGTCATGGTCCACCCTCTGGAGAACCTTGCAGTTGAGGGTGGTGCAGTTGCCATACCAGGCTGTGATACAGCCCGACAAGATGCTCTTGGTTGTGCATCTGTCAAAGTTGGTCAGGGTTTTGGGTGCCTCTTGCCCACACTATCTGTGTGGGTGGACCATTTCAGTTTGTCTGTGACGTGTACACCGAGGAACTTAACTTTCCACCTTCTCCACTGCTGTCCCTTCGATGTGGATAGGGGGGTGCTCCCTCTGCTGTTTCCACGATCATCTCCTTTGTTTTGCAAAACATTGTTTTGTTGACGTTGAGTGACAGGTTGTTTGCCTGACACCACACTCCGAGTGCCATCACCTCCTCCCTGTAGGCTGTCTCGTTGTTGTTGGTAATCAATCCCACTACTGGTAATCAATGGTAATCAATCCCACTACTACTCGTCACTGGTACATCCTGTCGGATTTGCCGAAGGGAGGGCGGGGGAGGGCTTTGTATGCATTGCAGAAGTTAGAGTAGCAGTGGCCGAGGGTACTGCCCATGCGCGTAGGGCAAACAATATGCTGGTAGAATTTAGGTATCCATGTTCTCAAATTTGCTTTGTTAAAACCCTCAGCTACAATAAATGCGGCTTCAGCATATATGGTTTCCAGTTTGCATATAGTCCAGTSYAGTTCCTTGAMGGCCMTCTTGGTGTRTGCTTGAGGTGGAATGTACACAGCTGTGACTATAACTGACAAGAATTCTCTTGGTAGGTAAAATGGCCAGCATTTGTAAGGAATTATAGGTCGGGTGAGCAGAAGGACTTGAGTTCCTGTATGTTGATTACACGATGAAGAATTAATCATGAAGCATACACCCCCGCCCTTCCTCTTCTCAGAGAGGTGTTTATCTCTGTCYGCGCGATGCATGGAGAAGCCCGGTGGCTGAACCGWTTCCGACAACATATCCCGAGAGAGCCATGTTTCCGTGAAACAGAGAATGTTACAATCTCTGATGTCTCTTAAGACAAGATTTCCTGGGGTAACAATGTAAAAAAGTATACATAAAAAAATGAAATACTGCATAGTTTCCTAAGAACTCGAAGCAGGTTGTCCTTGTTAGGTCTTGATATGGCTATACCATAATTCCATGAAATTATTTTATAGTATGAAGAATACAATTGAAAAAAAGCCAAATTAAATAATCAAATCAAATGTATTTATATAGCCCTTCTTACATCAGCTGATATCTGAAAGTGCTGTACAGAAACCCAGCCTAAAACCCCAAACAGCAAGCAATGCAGGTGTAGAAGCAGGTGTAGAAGGATATTATTATTATTAAGGATAGAGTTATTTATGTAAATTTAGTRGTGGTACAATTATTGGGCTATATGTTTTGATTTTTATTACGTTCTAAGGCTGCATGATGTGACTCCACTGATGATTTGAAAAAAGTTGCATGAAAGGCATGAGCTTGGATTTGTTTGCTTTTTTGTGCAGGCTGTACACACTTCATCAGTCTCTCAATCATAATTTGACAAGCACTGGATAATGCCTCTAATTTCTCGGTGGCATCTCCTTTGTGTGGCTGTAATGCCCCCCCGTTTGCAGCRAGTGGACTTTATGTAATAATCATAATTCCCTTCTCCCTGCGTGCTCCGAAGCACCTCTCACTCACCTGGTTCTGTCACGTGATRGGGTATTTCTCACAGGCTACAAGTGAAGACCGGACCATCGGGAACTCAACTGCACGCGTCCTTGTCCAATTCTGAGGTGCATATTTAAGATATTGGAAGAGCTGTTCACATTTACATTTCGTCAGCCAACTAGATGAGTAAGCCTAACAAAAAGCAAAAGCACTAGCCTATGTCAATCTACCATAGTACAAAAGTTGACCTATGCTATTCTGTGTGAGATAGAAATATTCCAAACATGGTCTTGGACAGTTTTGGGATGCGACAGATCCCAAATTAATACAACCACTAGCATCCCAAAAAACACAATGAGGCTGACACAASAGATCAGAACGTTTAGCTTAAAATGCTAATAAACTATTAGGCTATTACTTCACATTATAAGCGCAGCAATGCGCACACGGCAGTAGGCTATAAGCGCTAATGTTCCACTAGCCAGAAAAACCCAATTATCAAAAGTGACCTTTTCATGATTTGCCAGTCCTGAGATGGAGATCGGGGGTGCTGGCTAGGCAAACCCACCCTTCTCAAAATTTGAGAATTAAAAAATATGTATATTTTTGAGACTGTGGAAATGTTCAGTGGAGACTAAAAGAACCCTCATGTCGAATTCGATTTAATGTTGTGACCTCATGAAAGATGGTAGAACCACATAACTGTACCTCTGTTTGTCTACACTTCTTAATTATGAGGTTCGCATCTGAATGTTGTATAAGAAGAAMMATTAAGTATCAGAATACTTTTAAAAAGATAGAAATMTAATATTAGTCTTCTAAATGAGAATGTTTTTCATGTAGAGTTTGCAAAGTCCGTAACCACGCCCACGTGAGCACAGAGATTATGCAAAACGTAATGGAACGCCTCTTTTTCCCCAAGTGTTTAAAAGGACGAGCTGAAGAATTAACATATTGGACCAGTTACGTGCTGCGCCAGCTGAATACATTACAAATGGTACAGAAATCTACCACTCTATAAACCAAAGGCGTGAGCCAAATGTTACAAAATGGTTATAAACTATCGCTCAATACAGAAGAAGTAAATCATAGACGTCGCGTTATCATTCTGCAGCTGGAAACGTACGTAGCCTAGGACGAGAACACCGACAACCTCTGAAGCATTCTAACAAGATCAGCTTTAAGAACTGCTGTACAGGGTCTGTCAACGTACCCATTCTTACCATGACCAGGAGCGCTACCAAAGGACATGGTGATCTCTGGTGGCCGAACCAGAGTCGTACACACAACATATCCATCAAGGACAGCTCAATCGTAAATAAATGAATTGCATTCTCTTTTTAAGGAGGAGCGTTTATTAGAGTGCTTAAAATGTTGTATTTTTGTGAGTGTAGCTTCCTAATGGCCAACAGAGTAACTCCTTTGTCTCCTTTCCTCCCCCCTCTCTCTGAACTTGCCACCGTGTTATAACCAAACTGTCCTGTTTTGTTAGTCTTCTAGAGACTATTTACTGTGTGTATTTGTGTATTCTGCAATTGTTTAATTAGTTAGTAAATAAATAATTGAGGCAATTTGTGTATCGCTGATTCATCAATAAAGTAGGGTTTGTGCAGATTACAAGAAATTAAGACATTCAGAATGACTGACTGAGGTAATAATACGTTAATAAGTGACTAATCGATAAGACATGAACATATCTGAAATCAATTCATAGTAACTCTTTAAACAACATTTTCCCATAGTGCCCCGACTTAGTTAATTGTGTTTACATGATTAGTTTATCACGTGATAATAATTACACAGAATTGATTTGATATGTCTTCACATTAATGAAAGTCACGACACCTTATATGCGATCATGCAGGTAATGCTGTCATTATAAAGGTACATTTTTATGGTGAAAATTATCTTCCCCAAACTTGAAACTCATGCGCTGCAGATGTATGCCAGTTAAGCTGTACAAAAATTGTAGAGAGGATTAATGTGCTTCATTTTAGAAAGTTATTTGGCCACTTTAGTTGTGATACAAAACATATAGGCCTATGGGCTAGGCTACATGAGGTGTGCAACTATGATTTGTAAAGTCCCCATTAAAAGGCATGCATTGTTTTTTTCCTTACCCTGGGCATCATTCACAAGTGATAATATATCATTCACAAGTGATAGACTAATATTGTCACCCATCAGACTATTCTTGATTTAATCTTATCTTTAAAAACACTACCATTCAGAAGTTTTGGGTCACTTAAAAATGTCCCTGTTTTTGAAAGAAAAGCACTTTTTTGTCCATTTTAAAAATAACATCAAATTGATCAGAAATGCAGTGTAGACACTGTTAATGTTGTAAATGACTATTGTACCTGGAAACGGAAGATACATTTTTTTAATGGAATATCTACATAGGCATACWGKGGRKCATTATCYGCAACCATCACTCCTGTGTTCCAATGGCACGTTGTGTTAGCTAATCCAAGTTTATCATTTTAAAAGGCTAATTGCAAGTATGTTTTGCAAGTATGTTAGCACAGCTGAAAACTGTTGTGCTGATTTAAAGAAGCAATAAAACTGGCGTTCTTTAGACTAGTTGAGTATCTGGAGCATCAGCATTTGTGGGTTCGATTTCAGGCTCAAAATGGCAAGAAACCCAAGAACTTTCTTCTGAAACTCATCAGTCTATTCTTGTTCTGAGAAAGGTAGGCTATTCCATGCGAGAAATTGCCAAGAAACTGAAGATCTCGTACAACGCTGTGTACTACTCCTCAAACTGGCTCTAACCAGAATAGAAAGAGTGGGAGGCCCCGGTGCATAACTGAGCAAAAGGACAAGTACATTAGTGTCTAGCTTGAGAAACAGACACCTCACAAGTCCTCAACTGGCAGCTTCATTAAATAGTACCCGCAAAACACCAGTCTGAACATCAACAGTGAAGAGGCGACTCCGGGATGCTGGCCTTCTAGGCAGAGTTGCAAAGAAAAAGCCATATCTCAGACTGGCCAATAAAAAMAAAGATTAAGATGGGCAAATGAACACAGACACTGGACCGAGGAACTCTGCCTAGAAGGCCAGCATCCCGGAGTCGCCTCTTCACTGTTGACATTGAGACTGGTGTGTTTTTTCATATGAATTATGGCGTACAATATTTTTTGTATTTTCACATGAATTAAGCAATACAAAAATGCACGAAATCTGCTAAAATAATTTCTGCGCATATTTGCGTTGGATATGATGGGAATTTTTGGTTCAGTGATTGAGTTTCAGGTCCCTCTATTAGGGCAAAACTAGGCCCTCAAAATAAGGCCTTAAAGTTCCAATGCAGTCAAAAACATGTTTTTCAGATGTTTTTTTATGTGTGTGTATGTACAGTTGAAGTCAGAAGTTTACATACACCTTAGCCAAATACATTTAAACTCAGTTTTTTCACAATTACTGACATTTAATCCTAGTAAAAATTCTGTGACTTGGGTCAGTTAGGATCACCACTTTATTCTAAGAATGGGAAATGTCAGAATAATAGTAGAATGATTTATTTCAGCTTTTATTTCTTTCATCACATTCCCAGTGGGTCAGAAGTTTACATACACTTAATTAGTACTTGGTAGCATTGCCTTTAAACTGTTTAACTTGGGTCAAACGTTTCAGGTAGCCTTCCACAAGCTTCCCACAATAAGTTGGGTGAATTTTGDCCCATTCCTCCTGACAGAGCTGGTGGAACTGAGTCAGGTTTGTAGGTCTCCTTGCTCACATAATCTTTTTCAGTTATGCCCACAAATTTTCTATAGGATTGAGGTCAGGGATTTGTGATGGCCACTCCATTTGCAACCAAGCTTTAACTTCCTGACTGATGTCTTGAGATGTTGCTTCAATATATCCACATAAATGTCCCTCCTCGCGATGCCATCTATTTTGTGAAGTGCACCGGTCCCTCCTGCAGCAAAGAACCCCCACAACATGATGCTGCCACCCCCGTGCTTCATGGTTGAGATGGTGTCCTTCGGCTTGCAAGTCTCCCCCTTTTTCCTCCAAATGTAATGATGGTCATTATGGCCAAACGGTTATATTTTTGTTTCATCAGACCAGAGGACATTTCTCCAAAAAGTAAGATCTTTGTCCCCATGAGTAGTTACGAAATGTAGTCTGGCATTTTTTGGCGGTTTTGGAGCAGTGGTTTCTTCCTTTCTGAGGGGCCTTTTAGGTTATGTCGATATAGGACTCGTTTTACTGTGGATATAGATACTTTTGTACCAGTTACCTCAGCATCTTCACAAGGTCKTTTTMCTGTTGTTCTCGGATTGATTTGCACTTGTCACACCAAAGTACGTTAATCTCTAGGAGACAGAACGCGTCTCCTTCCTGAACGGTATGACGGCTACGTGGTCCCAATTAAGACTGACTGGAGCAGTCATTTCCGTTCCCTAGTCTAGACGTCATCTTCGTCCACGACCCTCCTAGCCACTGAGTTGAGGATGGCAAACCTGCCTAACCAAACTTGTGCAGTACGGCATAGTCCTGAATAAATTGATTGTGAAGCTGTACTGTAATTTTTGGGATTATGTGTCGGAAAGGGGGTATCCTCTGAATTTGTTTAACAGGGATGATTCATTGCAATTTTTGGATATTAACCCAAACTATTCCAGTTACTGGGGTTCTTAAAACTGGCTTRAAATGATTCCTGTCACCATGCAGTTTAGGTCAAACTGCACAAAGCCCATACCTCTCTGGAGAACTGCCCTGCTGAATTTCAGGCTGGTCATGGTTTCTGGTCTGGTGGTTATTGTTGCCAATGCTCCTCCTGCTGCTCCCCTGCGATTGGCGGTTCCGTCATCGGCAGATTCCTCATTGGGGATATAYCTTCAGCCTCACCACGTTGTAGTTGGTCATCGCTCCTGAGTTCATCCAACATATTCCGGTGGGGAGGATTTGAAGAAGGATGGTTCTGAGAAGGTGTTGGTGCGGGTCAGGTCTGGTCTTGGTCGGTGTTCGACGGCCCTGCAGAGGGAGGAAGGACAACATCAGCGTGAGTAGACACACCTGGAAGCTCGTGACCCGGAGGTCAATGGAGACACTCCCCTGTGGTCTGCTTGCTCCACGCGTACGTTGGTATCTTTAAAGTGGTTGCTTCCACCGCACCATGGTTGTGGTGGTATTATCTGTGTCTGGTCCAGTCTCACCTTCTATTGTACTGCTCCAGATGGTTGGTGGTCAGCTGGTCCTGGTCTGGAGGGTGGTGGCCTGAAGAAGAAACAGGGCTGCAGGCCATTCAGCTATTTCAGCCACACCCGTTGCTGACAGGTGTTTAAAATCAAGCACACAGCCATGCAAGCTTCATAGACAAACATTGGCAGTCGAATGGCCTGTACTGAAGAGCTCAGTGACTTTCAACATATCACCATCATAGGATGCCACCTTTCCAACAAGTCTGTTCTTCAACTGTAAGTGCTGTTGTAGTTGTAGGCCACACAAGTTCACAGAAAGGGACCGCCGATTGCTGAAGCGCGTAGGGCATAAAAATCATCTGTCCTCAGTTGCAACACTCGCTACCAAGTTCCAAACTGCCTCGGGAAGCAACGGCAGCACAAGAACTGTTCGTCGAGAGCTTCATGAAATGGGGTTCCATGGCTGAGCAGCCGCACACAATCCTAAGATCACCATGCACAATGCCAACGTTGGCTGGAGTGGTGTAAAGAGACATGGATTGTGTATTTGTACCATTCAGAGGGTGAATGGGCAAGACAAAATATTTAAATGTCTTTGAATGGGATGTGTAGTATGTGCCAGGCGCACCGGTTTGACGGTGTCAAGGATTTCAACGCTGCTGGGTTTTTCACACTCAGTAGTTTCCCATTTACAGCGCCTTGCAAAAGTATTCATCTCCCTTGGCGTTTTTCCTATTTTGTTGCATTACAACCTGTAATTTAAATACATTTTTACTTGGATTTCACGCAATGGACATACAGAAAATAGTCCAAATTGGTGAAGTGAAATGAAAAAAATTACTTGTTTCAAAAAAATCTKAAAAATGTCAAACGGAAAAGTGATGCGTGCATACAGTGGTTTCTCTAAAAGTTGTGAGCTTACACAGCGGGACTTAGAGGTACCCAACGTCACGTCTTCATTGCTCCAGACCACCACAAGGGGGAGTTAGAGCCCTCATTATGCATTTGGGTCTCAAGGTTTTTACATGACCAATCATATCGAGTGATTCCAATGACGAATTTGACGCAAGCCACCTGTCCCTGGTGACTTTCTTCAGCAAAGAAGGCTGACAAAACATTACGGGGAGGCAAATATAAGTAGTTATACCGTCTTAACGAGTCCAGCAAAACAWGTACAATTGAGAGAAATATGTTAGTTAATGTAGAGACAAACGATTGTGCATATTTTTTTTGTCAAAGTTAATTTACAAAAATCYCTATTTAGCAAGTTTTTTACCGTCATGTCCAATACCAGGTGCATCAAACTCCATTATTTGAATGATGCTGTGTCGTCTGCATGTATGTATTACAATTATACACTTCACCAGTGTTTACCACTCTTGCTCCTGGAACATCGATGATTACACATTGTAACTATAAAATAGACTAGAAACATGATTTAAGTAAAGACTGATTTGTAATTCATATATACAGAATAAAAATCCAAACATCCTGCCAGCAGGAGTAACAATCCAGGCGTAACAATCCAGGTGTGTATGTTATGTAAATCAAATGATACAAACCTCAAAAATCAATTTTAATTCCAGGTTGTAAGGCAACAAAATTGGAAAAATGCCATACTTTCACAAGCCACTGTATATTAAGAATGGGCCACCACCAAAGGACATCCAGCCAATTTGACACAACTTTGTGAAGCATTGGAGTCCACATGGGCCAGCAGCCCTGTGGAACGCCTTCAACACCTTGTAGTTCATGCCCGATGAATTGAGGCTGTTCTGAGGGCAAAAGAGAGTGCAACTTATTATTTGGAAGGTGTATCTATAACTCTGGATAGTGCCAATAGAATACTGAGATATTCACATTAACCTGATGCCAGCTTGCTGTAAATTGCTGTAATGTCAAATCAATTAAACGCAGTTCAATACTGTAAAAGTGAGAAGAAAAAAACAAATACATTTTTTAAACTCTAATTGCAAGGTATTGGAGCAAGCATGTTGGCTGCTAGACATTTGTATATTACTACATATTAATGAATACTAGATGATTTATATCACTTGCACTTCTAGAGGCCTAAACAAAGGCTTCCAAACTGGCCGTGATTACAGAGCAAAACAGAACAAACTGAGATGGTTAAATATGTAGGTTTGAGACCCACTGCCACACTGATATGTTTCTATATACAGTGTACATTGAATTGCTTGGGAACGACTACCATATCACTTAAATGGGTGCAGAACTCTCACTAACCGGTGCAACAAATAGTCACCCCAGCGTGAGTTGTTTTATGCAGGTGATATCAGAATACACTCACTGTTCCAAAATGTGATTATTACGCACCAGGACAGTTAACACGCGCTGCCTGCTAATTATCTATAGGCTATGTTTCAACTTGTCAATTTCTAATTATTTTCTAACAAGTTGTATTTTCTAAAAACAGTTTGATTTGAGGTGTGTTCCACCTCCTCATTAATTCACTTAGAAATAGTCAATTTCAGCATTGCAGACAATTTATGTTTGAGGCTTTAACCCCGCCTCCTGAATCCACGAGTTTGACGGGGGGATGAGTCACTTTATAACTTTATTAACATAGAAGCAACAGTCATATTTCACTTTATCATCAAACTTTCATCTGGTTTCAAACAAATATCATGACATTTCTGCATGAAAAATTGGATTTTTACTGTTCAAACCTATAAAGGTTTGACACTTTTTAGCATTTTACAAGAGACACATCTAAATATGATAATGAGTCAAACAACACTACCAATTCATGGCTGCAATTACCACACACCCACTACAGTTCAAAATGTTTATGGTTCCCCCCAAAAAAGCAGTAAATTATTGTACTCTAAATTACAATAAATTAACAGCAGCAATTGGATAGAATATTTATGTAAATTTCTGAGAAGTTTTAAAGAATTACTTATGTGGGAGTACAGCATTCTCACTCATGGGTGGAACAATATAGCCTCTTACAYGGCATGCCTTAAAATATGTTAATGAGCCATAACTATTTACCGCCCACAACATTTTCCCTCAATTCACCGTTAATAATTCTGTAAAACACATTTACAGTATTTTACTTTGCATTCTACAGTGTTTTAGGGCTCTATTCAATCCATAGCGCTGAAGATCCGCATTATAGCAAGATTGACAATTAACGGCAATGTTCCAGCGGTTGCGGAGACTGCATTCACAGTAAATGCTGCAATTGTTGGCATTAATCCAGCATTTACTGTTGAAATTACAGAAATGTCTGACAGGGTAGACAAAAACACATTGCGGGTGCTGATGTTTCTCGCTGGTACAAGGTTTAAATGTACTCATGTATCTTGCCAGCTCATATCAATTCAATCATTGTGCTTTACACTATAGTCCTTGTTGCAATGAATGTTAATCTTCCATTTGTACAGAGTTGGTCTCCTCCTTTTTCTTTTTAGAGTCCAATTCTGGAGCCACTGGAGCACAAATCAAGCCACTGATTGCTGTAAATTGATAATCAGGACAGTGTTGAGTCAGAATAGCCAGCAGGGCCCTCACAGTCCTGCTATCAAACAGTTTCTACTCCTCACTATTCTGATTTCTCAAGCCACTGCAATAAACAAAGAAAAACCCAGCAATTATCTGTTTTGGTTTTACCTCTCAATCAGCTATCTGATTTAGTCTCAGATTTAATCYTTTTAAATATTATACAATTGAAATGATGGCTCTATCTTACAGAGGGTACCAATTTAAATACATGCTTAACGGGTGGCAGGTAGCCTTGTGGTTAAGAGTTTCGGGRCAGTAACTGAAAGATTGTTGGGCCGAATCCCTGAGCCAACTAGGGGAAAAATCTGTCAATGTGCCCTTCTGCAAGGCYCTTAACTCTAGTTGCTCTAGATACTGTAAGTGTCTGTAACACTTACAGACACTTACAGACACTTAAAATGTAAACATTGTAGACTAAATCCTGAGCTAGATGTTGACAGTGAAACTGGAGGGAGACGTTTAGTAGAGTTAGTCAGCACAGTCATGTGTCAGGGGATTGGAACACTGCCAAAGSAGCAAATTATTCTCACTCACACCAKCTCCAAATGAGGAGGAATTCCTATTTTGTTGTTTGTATAAATTTGCTTATTAATCAACTAATAATTTTAACCCTTTTCTTCATGTGTTTGTACCAGCCTGACACAATATGCAAATACAAATAAAGTTTGAATTATATTTAATGAGCAACATAACATAAAGGGCCAAATCTAATTATCTAAATTCATACCCTTTGAAAAATGGGTAWCACTGCCCCCCTGCTGAATACGAAACAAAGCCAAATACATTAGAATATTCATTATGAAACWTATTTATGTAACATTGTGAGAACTGTGACCCATGTCCCATGGGGAGGAGATGCTGGTTGCTGGGGTGGAAATATATATTTAAAGCTTCAAAGCACAATAAGGTATATTGTATTTATTCATTCTGCTACTGCTTTAGGGTCTAATAGAAGTGCAGTACAGTATAAACCATAAACAGTTTTTTATAAACTATAGCTTCCATTTTATTCCTGTGTACAATAATATCACTGATTAACTATTTGATGTCTGTTTGTTTGAAAGTTGTATTTTTGTGTAGTCGGCAAGAGGTTTGAGTAAATGCACACCCAAAATGTCTTAGTTTAAATGTCAACTACTTATGTTATACTTACCTCCAAATAGTTGGTTTTATAACTGTAATGGAATGAAGAGAGYCATAACGGCAACCAACACATTCTGCATGATTGTGATCCACCATTACCAAAACCTCACAGGAGACATAGATGCAGGGCACAGAGAGATTGTGAGACCCCATTGGCCATGTAGTTGTGACAAACAAACCTGGAGCAGGTTTTAATTCAATTCAGAGTGCATAAAATGATGTACCACACTCAGAAATAACGGTTTAGATATGTTGATAAAGGGTTAAACCGCTTATAACTGGGTTGGTAACCAAAAGGACATTTTTGTACCTTTAGTTATAGGTACTTAAAGGCACCCAGGATCATACCTCATATACTACTTTTCACCACGGGTTCAAAAAAATGCATTTGCCTGTATATGGTAGCATCAAAAAGATAGCGCTATTTATTTATCACAGGTTATGAAACCATAGCTCTACTATAGATGAGTTAAACTGACACAAAACTTCCAGTCACGGATAGACAAAAATAAATATCTGAAACCGCTCCCCCACTAAGCTATGCCTCGAATATAATTTGCCTTGCATTTTCGAGTGAATTGTAGAGTTACCACCCATGACTGTATTTGTTAGTTACACGTCTCCAACTCAATCATCAAGTTTGCAGAATGCACAGTATTGGCACTGTAGGCCTAGTTTTATACAATGACAAGACATCCTTCAGTGAGAAAGTTCACTTTTTCCTCTGTCAATAAAATGATGTTGAAGGTGGACAGTAATACCTGGAGCATGCCCCATCCACAGAAAAAGGTGGAACGTTTTAGGTTCCTCGGTCTACACATCACTAACAATCTGAAATGGTCCACCCACACAGACAGTGTGGCGAAGGAGGCACAACGGCGCCTCTTCAACCTCAGGAGGCTGAAGAAATTTGGCTTGTCACCTAAAACACTCACAAACTTTTACAGATGCACAATCGAGAGCATCCTGTCGGGCTGTATCACCACCTTGTATGACAACTGCACCGTCCGCAACCTCAGGGCTCTCCAGAGGGTGGTGCGGTTTGGACATCTACTGTACCTTGTGTCACAAGAAAGCCAAGAAGATCATCAAGGACCTCAGCCATCCGAGCCATGGCCTGTTGACCCCGCTACCATCCAGAAGGCGAAGTCAATACAGGGGCATCAAAGCTGGGGCCAAGAGATAGAAGCTTTGTTTCAATCTCAAGGCCATCAGACTGTTAAATAGTCACTAGCCGGCCTCCACCAAATACCCGGTCCTGGACTTTAGTCACTGTCACTAGCCGTCTACCACCCGGTTACTCTACCATGCACCTTAGCTGCTGCTGCCCTATGTACATAGTCATGGAACACTGGTCACTTTAATAATGTTAAAATAATGTTAAACTGTTTTACCCACTTCATATGTATATACTGTAGTCAAGGCCTATCCTATTTCATTTATTTGTCTACATACACTATTCTTCAGATATATAACATATTCTATCCATATTGTGTAAACATCCCTTTATTATTATATATATATAATATATATTATATATAATATATATATATATATATATATTATATATATATATATATATAGTACCAGTCAAAAGTTTGCACACACCTACTAATTCCAGTGTTTATCTTTATTTGTACTTTTTTTTTACATTGTAGAATAATAGTGAAGACTTCAAAACTATGAAATAACACATATAGATCATGTAGTAACCAAAAAAATCTAAAAATATTTCATATTTGTGACCCGATTCAGGAAACTAAGTCACGACTTCGCAGGAAAGCCATTGAAAGTTAAAAATATATAATTTTTATCAAAATGCATTTTGGCAGAAAAGCAATCTCGAACAGTGAACTTCCTTGCCTTAAAATCAAACTGTATGGCATCTGTAAATACAAATACAATGTTAAAAGCGAGCCTAGTTGGTTTAGCCACAGAAAAAGCCAGCAACATTCCCACTAGCATGATTGGCTGAGATAATGAGATGGGCTGGACATGCGCAAGATATGAGTTTGTTGTGAGGTCTACTTTCTGGAGGACAATAGTGCCATGCTGAATTTCTCTGACTCTGAAAATGAATCAGGCGTGAAGCTTCATCCATGTATAATGGGTAAGAATCTAACATGAACCTGTTTGGTTAACTTTAGGTAGCTCTGACAATCAGTTTGGCTTGCTGTTAGCTAGCCAGCTGGAATTTGATGGCTGGCTTGCTAATGTTACTCTATGGATTGGGATTTTAGTAAATGTTTTAAGCTAGCTAACGTTAACGTTACATGTTTTAACAAAAGACCCCAAGTTAAAGCTTACTGTTAGCCAACTAATGTTAGCGGAGGTTAGATGGCTTGCTTGCTAGCTAACATTAACGTACATGTATGAAGTGTGTGTAACGTTAGAATCTGGAATTGTCTTTCAGCATCAATAGAACATGCCTGACTCTCCTCCACCAGTCATACAAGGATAATGGTCTAATGCCTCCCATCAAAAAGAGAGCTGGCCCAAGCAAGCACAGGTTACACCTGAAGCATGTAGACTTGCAGTGAGTGGTGAACTTCATCAACAACTACGCAGAGGATAATGCAATAGTATAACCAGGACGCCACCCAGGACACAAACACTTGTGGAAATCTGCTGCCATCGCATGTGACAAAAGCAGCAGTGTGGCATCTCCACAAGGAATTGATGACAACACCTGGTATGTTAATTGACCTTCAACATGATTGGCACTACTTTTATTGATCTCACATTTTTTTTCTGTATTTTTCAAGAGGCAGGCAAATACATTTCACTGAGTGATGTAAAAACAGATTAACAGGAGTGACACACATTACAATGAACTATCTTAATATTATTTTGATGTTTGCAGGTGCACTATCCTTCTGACCCAATGCAGCCAGGTCCCATCTACTTTTTAACTCTTTGCAAGTGTGGCTTGTTTGGTGTCTGCTGTGAAGGGATACCACAACAAGTCAATTACTTGATTGATGAAGGCATGTCATCCAGCAAAAGCAACAGAGCAGTCAACTTCATGCACCATTTCTTCACCAACTATGGAGTTGGGGAAACACGTGTGGACATGAATTGTGATAACTGCAGTGGCAAAAAAACAAGAATCAGTTAGTGCTCTGGTATTGTGCCTGGTGGACCATGCACAAGCTCCACCACAGTCTGGACCTTCACTTTCTGATCACAGGCCACATCAAGTTTGTCCCTGACTGGTGCTTCGGCCTCATCAAGCAGCGCTTCAGAAAGACCAGAGTGAACACTTTGTCTGAGAGTGCTGGTATTGTGAAGGACATCACTGTGACAGGGGTCAACATCCCATAGCTGGTTGGACTGGAGGATGGTACGGTGCTGGTGGAAAGCTATGACTGGAAAAAACAACACCTGATGCCGCACACGCTGACACAGTTCAAGCAGCACTTCAGGTGAATACACTTTTCATTGCATTGTATGAGCTTATTCTTCTTATCTAAACATGGGAGGTAAATTGATGTTCTGCAAGTTTGTAATGTCTTCTAATTTTGGGGGGTTATTTCCTGTTTTACAGCTTCGATGCTCTTGAGCCTGGTGTTGTCGTCGCCTAGGAGCGTTCAGACTCAGTCGGGACCAGGTTCCAGCTGCTGCACAACGCTGACATCCTTTCACCCATAGATGGTCTGCCTTTACAAACACCACCTGGACAGGACACAGCTAGACAAACTTATTTTTTTGAGGAAATCAGGGAGTTTTGTGACAAAGAGCCTATGGACATCACATGTCCTGCACCAAAGTCAAGGGCAGGACAGAAACAGGATCTCCGAGTAGAGATTCCCTTGTTCATGCGTGGTTGGACGGACCAGTCATCAGCACTATCTGCAGTGCCTCTAGTCAAATGACTCTCTCCTAACACACACGTCGGACATTTTTTTTGTTATCCTGCTGCTCAGCCACTTTACCCCTGATTGTGTGCATACGACTACCTCGTCTATCACTATTGTTATTGATATTGTTTGTGTACATACTGTATAATTTATTTATATTGACACTATCTGTTTCTGATATTGCTACTATGCAAGTAACCATTTCGCTGTACCGTTTACACCCGTAGAGACCCATCCACTTAGCAATATGTGGCTGGGGGTTATAGCATTTCTTTCACATGACCCATCAATTTAGACAAGTGTCTGGGTAAGCGTCATCTAATATTTGTAACATATTTTCATCTGGACCCTTTCTGTCTACCTGTAATTTTTCCTTATTGTAGACTACTACTTTTACTACTTTTAGTCTCAATCTTCACTACACTACTCACCGTTTAGCACTACCTCACATGTGAATCCTTAAAAAGATGGGTGGGGCTGGCTTAAGAGGGTGTGAACAATGRTGAATGGCTGAAGACAAAGGAGAGCTCTCTTAGCAAAATATTGATGTGTGGTCGTAACATGATTTTGTGACATACCACACAGACTCACAAAACACAAATGCTTAGATTGTAAATTCTGTTTAAGTGTTGGTGTGCCCCTGGCTATCTGTGAATAAAACATAAAAAAAAATATATGAATTATTTTTACTTTTGATACTTAAGTACATTTTAGCAATTCAATTTACTTGATACGTAAGTATTTTTAAAACGAAATACTTCTAGAGATTTACTCAAGAAGTATTTTACTGGATGACTTTTACTTCAGTCATTTTCTATTAAGATATCTTTACATCCTGACACTTTCTGTTTACCTGGAGTTTTTCCTTATTGTAAGCTACTACCACTTTTAGTCTTAATCTTTACTACACTACTCAATGTTTAGCACATGACCTCACATGCGAATCCTTAAGGAGATGGGTGGGGCTGGTTTAACCTCTCTTGGGTAGGGGGCAGTATTTTCACCACCGGATGAAAAGCGTGCCCAAAGTAAACTGCTTGTTACTCAGGCCCAGAAGCTAGGATATGCATACAATTGGTCGATTTGGATAGAAAACTTTCTAAAGTTTCTAAAACTGTTAAAATAATGTCTGTGTGTATAACATTATTGATATGGCAGGCGAAACCCCGAGGACAAACCATCCCCCCCCAAAAACATTCAGCCTACCACTATTTTCAATGGCTGTCACTTTTATTATAAGGCAAAGTCCTCCCAGATTGCAGTTCCTAGGGCTTCCACTAGATGTCAACAGTCTCTAGAAAGAGTTTTAGGCTGGTTTTTGGAAAAATGAGCCAGAAATTGTTGGTGGCTCCCATTTTGGCTGTAGTTGTTCCAAGCGCGTAAATGAGAYCGRGTTCTATGTTTTTTTTCTCCYGTAAAGACAATAACGATTCTCCGTCTTACATTTTATCATTTATTTACGCATTAGGGTACCTAAGGTTTGATTATAAACGTTGTTTGACTTGAAGAAGGACATTATCGAACAAAAGGACCATTTGTGATGTAACTGGGACATTTTGGAGTGCCAACAGAAGAAGATCATCAAAGGTAAGGCATTTATTATATCGCTATCTCTGACTTTCGTGTCGCACCTGCCTGGTTGAAATATGTTTTTCATGGTTTTGTAAGCGGGGCGCTGTCCTCAGATAATCGCATGGTGTGCTTTCGCCGTYAAGCCTTTTTGAAATATGACACAGCGGCTGGATTAACAAGAAGTTAAGCTTTATTTTGATGTATTACACTTGTGATTTTATGAAAGTTAAATATTTATAATTCTGTAGTTTGAATTTTGCGCTCTGCAATTTCACCGGATGTTGGCCAGGTGGGAKGRTACCATCCCATAAGAAGTTAATAAGAGGGTGTGAACCATGCTGAATGGGTGTAGACAAAGGAGAGCTCTCCAGTAGGTACCAAAACATTCAAATAACCTTTTCGCAAAAGTGATATACAATTTTGTATTCTGAGTSTCTACATAAGACCGAATCCAGGTAACCGAGTCACATTCGAGATTCTTCAAAGTAGTCACCCTTTGCCTTGATGAAAGCTTTGCACACTCTTGGCATTCTCTCAACCAGCTTCATGAGATAGTCACCTGGAATGCATTTCAATGAACAAGTGTGCATTTGCTTAAAAGTTAATTTGTGGAATTTCTTTCCTTCTTTCTTAGGATAGGGGGCAGCTTTCACGTTTGGATGAAAAGCATACCCAAATTCAACTGCCAGCTACTCATCCCCAGAAGATAAGATATGCATATTGTTAGTAGAATTGGATAGAAAAACACTCTGAGTTTCTGAAAACTGTTTTTAATCTGTCTGTGTGAGTACTAACATTACTTATTAGCAGGCGAAACCCCGAGGACAAACATTCAGATTTTTTTTTCCAATGATTTTCATTGGTAATACAGATTTCTAATTGACCTTCTTGCAGTTCCTACCGCTTCCACTGGATGTCAACAGTCTTTAAATTAGTTGAGAGTTTTTCTCTTGTGTAATGAAGAAGTACGGCCATTTTGAATCAGGGTCACTGAAGTGTTCCTGTTAGATAGAGGCCGTGACCAGAAAGCATTGCTACAATATTTTTAATCCTGTATTGAACACAGATCATCCTGTCTTCAATTTTATCGATTATTTACGAAAAATACCTAAAGTTGTATTACAAAAAAGTTTGAAATGTTTTGGCAAAGTTTACAGGCACAACTTTTGAGATATTTTGTAGTCATGTTTAACGAGTTGGAACCGTGTTTTTTCTGGACAAACGCGCCAAATAAATGGACATTTTGGATATATATCAAATTATCGAATGAATCGAACAAAAGGACCATTTGTGATGTTTTATGGGCATATTGGAGTGCCAAAAACAGAAGCCCGTCAAAGGTAAGGCATGAATTATATTTTTATTTCTGCGTTTTGTGTTGCGCCTGCAGGGTGAAATATCAAATCAAATCAAATCAAATTTTATTAGTCACATACACATGGTTAGCAGATGTTAATGCGAGTGTAGCGAAATGCTTGTGCTTCTAGTTCCGACAATCGCAGTAATAAAACCAACAGTAATACTCTAACCTAACAATTCCACACTACTACCTTACCACACACACACAAGTGTAAAGGGATAAAGAAATGTACATAAAGATATATGAATGAGTGGGTACAGAACGCATGGCAGATGCAGTAGGATGGTATAGAGTACGGTATATAACGTATGAGATGATGAGACTGATGGTAGATGTAAACATAAAGTGGCATAGTTTAAAGTGGCTAGTGGTACATGTATTGCATAAAGATGGCAAGATGCAGTAGATGATATAGAGTACAGTATATACATATGAGATGGGTAATGTAGGGTATGTAAACATGTTATTAAGTGCATTGCTTAAAGTGGCTAGTTGGTACATTTTTACATAATTTCCATCAATTTCCCATTTTTAAAGTGGCTGGAGTTAGTCAGTAATGTGGCAGCGGCCGCCTAAATGTTTAGTGGTGTGCTGGTTTAACAGTCTGATGGCCTTGAGATAGAAGCTGTTTTTCAGTCTCTCGGTCCCTGCTTGATGCACCTGTACTGACCTCGCTTCTGGATGATAGCGGGGTGAACAGGCAGTGGCTTGGTGGTTGTTGTCCTTGATGATCTTTATGCCTTCCTGTGACATCGGGTGGTGTAGGTGTCCTGGAGGGCAGGTAGTTTGCCCCGGTGATGCGTTCTGCAGACCTCACTACCCTCTGGAGAGCCTTATGGTTGTGGCGGAGCAGTTGCCGTACCAGGCGGTGATACAGCCGACAGGATGCTCTCGATTGTGCATCTGTAGAAGTTTGTGAGTGCTTTTGTTGACAAGCCAAATTTCTTCAGCCTCCTGAGGTTGAAGAGGCGCTGCTGCGCCTTCTTCACAACCGCTGTCTGTGTGGGTGGACCAATTCAGTTTGTCCGTGATGTGTACCACCGAGGAACTTAAAACTTTCCACCTTCTCCACTACTGACCCGTCGATGTGGATAGGGGGTGCTCCCTCTGATGTTTCCTGAAGTCCACAAATCATCTCCTTTGTTTTGTTGACGTTGAGTGTGAGGTTATTTTCCTGACACCACACTCGAGGGCCCTCACCTCCTCCCTGTAGGCCGTCTCGTCGTTGTTGGTAATCAAGCCTACCACTGTAGTGTCATCCGCAAACTTATGATTGAGTTGGAGGCGTGCATGGCCACGCAGTCGTGGGTGAACAGGGAGTACAGGAGAGGCTCAGAACGCACCCTTGTGTGGGCCCCAGTGTTGAGGATCAGCGGGGTGGAGATGTTGTTACCTACCCTCACCACCTGGGGGCGGCCCGTCAGGAAGTCCAGGACCCAGTTGCACAGGGCGGGGTCGAGACCCAGGGTCTCGAGCTTGATGACGAGTTTGGAGGTACTATGGTGTTAAATGCTGAGCTGTAATCGATGAACAGCCATTCTCACATGGTATTCCTCTTGTCCAGATGGGTTAGGGCAGTGTGCAGTGTGGTTCGATTGCGTCGTCTGTGGACCTATTGGGTCGGTAAGCAAATTGGGTGGGTCTAGGGTGTCCGGTAGGGTGGAGGTGATATGGTCCTTGACTAGTCTCTCAAAGCACTTCATGATGACGGAAGTGAGTGCTACGGGGCGGTAGTCGTTTAGCTCAGTTACCTTAGCTTTCTTGGGAACAGGAACAATGGTGGCCCTCTTGAAGCATGTGGGAACAGCAGACTGGGATAAGGATTGATTGAATATGTCCGTAAACACACCAGCCAGCTGGTCTGCGCATGCTCTGAGGACGCGGCTGGAATGCCGTCTGGGCCTGCAGCCTTGCGAGGGTTAACACGTTTAAATGTTTTACTCACCTCGGCTGCAGTGAAGGAGAGCCCGCAGGTTTGGTAGGGGCCGTGTCAGTGGCACTGTATATGTCCTCAAAAGCGGGCAAAAAAAGTTGTTTAGCCTGTCTGGGAGCAAGACATCCTGGTCTCTCGACGGGGCTGGTTTCTTTTGTAATCCGTGATGACTGTAGACCCTGCCCCATACCTCTTGTGTCTGAGCTGTTGAATTGCGACTCGATTTTGTTCTCTGTACTGAGACTTAGCCTGTTTGATTGCCTTGCGGAGAGAATAGCTACACTGTTTGTATTCGGTCATGCTTCCGGTCACCTTGCCCTGGTTAAAAGCAGTGGTTCGCGCTTTCAGTTTCCACGCGAATGCTGCCGTCAATCCACGGTTTCTGGTTTGGGAATGTTTTTATCGTTGCTGTGGGTACGACATCGTCAATGCACTTCCTAATGAACTCGTCTCACCGAATCAGCATATTCGTCAATATTGTTGTTGGACGCGATGCGGAACATATTCCAATCCGCGTGATCGAAGCAGTCTTGAAGCGTGGATTCAGATTGGTTCGACCAGCGTTGAACAGACCTGAGCGCTTATCTCTCTTTGTTTACAATGGTGCTAACTCAGATAATAGCATCGTTTGCTTTTGCCGAAAAGCCTATTTGACTTCTGACAGTTGCCTGGATTCACCACAGGTAGTTTTAATTTGGTATCTTTTATGTGTGATTTAATGAAAGTTTGATTTTTATAGTAATTTATTTGAATATGGCGCTCTGCATTTTCTCTGTCTTTTGGCCAAGTGAGACAGTAGTGTCCCGCCTAATCTCAGATTTTTGGATATAAATTGAACTTTACCGAACAAAACATACATGTATTGTGTAACATGAAGTCCTCTATGAGGTCAACTCTGATGAAGATCATCAAAAGTTAGTTGATTAATTGTATCTCTATTCTGTTTTTGTTAATCCTCTCTTTGGCTGGAAAATGGCTGTGTTTTTTCGTTGGCTATGTACTGACCTAACATAATCGTTTGGTGTGCTTTCCCCGTAAATCCTTTTTGAAATCAGACATGTTGGCTGGATTCACAACAAGTGTAGCTTTAATTTGGTGTCTTTCATGTGTGATTTCATGAAATATTATTTTTATAGTAATATATTTGAATTTGGCGCGCTACATTTTTACTGGCTTTTGCGCACAGTGGGACGTTAGGCTCCCACATATCCCAGAGAAGTTAATGTGTTTGAGCCAATCAGTTGTGGTTGTCACAAGGTAGGGGTGGTAATACAGAAGAAGGAACTATTTGGTCAAAGACAAGTCCATTATGTAAGAACAGCTCAAATAAGACAAGAAATAACAGTCCATCATTACTTTAAGACATGAAGGTCAGACAATCTGGAAAATATCAAGAACTTTGAAAGTTTCCTCAAGAGCAGTCGCAAAAAACCATCAAGCGCATATGATGAAGCTGGCTCTCATGAGGACGCCACAGGAAAGGAAGACACAGAGTCACCTCTGTTGCCAGGATAAGTTTCACTAGAGTTAATTGCACCTCAGATCACATCCCAAATAAATCTTACAGAGTTCAAGTAACAGATACATCTCAACATCAACTGTTCAGAGGAGACTAGTGAATTATGCCTTCATTGTCGAATTGCTGCAAAAGAAACCACTACTAAAGAAACACCAAGTAAGAAGAGACTTGCTTGGGGCAAGAAACACGAGCAATGGACATTAGACCGGTGGAAATCTGTCCTTTTGGTCTGAGGAATCCAAATGGGATATTTTTAGTTCCAATCGCCGTGTCTTTGTGAGATGAAGAGTAGGTGAACAGATGATCTTCGCATGTGTGGTTCTCACAGTGAAACATGGAGGAGGAGGTGTGATGGTGTGGTTGTGCTTTCCTGACACGGAGTGATTATTTAGAATTCAAGGCACATTTTTAACCAGCATGGCTATCGCAGCATTCTGCAGCAATACGCCATCCCATCTGTTTTGCTTAGTGGGGACTATTAAACATTTTTCAACAGGACAATGACGCAACACACCTCCAGGTAGTGTAAGGGCTATTTGACAAAGATGGAGAGTGATGGAGTGCTGCATCAGATGACCTGGCCTCCACACATCACCCGACCTCAACTCAATTCCAAGAGGCATAGCAGTCAGAGTTATTTTGTCATCGTCTTGTCGTGTCCCGTATATATATATATATATTTACACCTTTCTTCGCATATCTTTTATATATTTTATCTTCCAAAAACTCAACTTCAAACGCTTTCCTGCACCCGCCCTCACCAATTACAAAAAAATATTATTTACCTCAAATCTGAAAATCACACATAGAAGCTAGTCAGAAGCTAACCTGAAGCTAGCCCGAAGCTAGCCCGAAGCTAGCCCGAAGCTACCCAGAAGCTAGCCAGTTTACTGGCTAACGTTAGTATTTCAGCTAACACGGTTTGTGGTCATCAGCTATTCCTTTAGCTTGATAATCTATGCCACTTTTTACAACGCGACTTAGACCAGAACATACCGGACTATTTTTCTCCATATCCCCGGAATTTCAAACCGCAAGCTCTCGGACATTTACACCTTGATTTAGCTAGCTGCTACCCGTGTGTCTATTGGCTTAAGTCGATCCCGGAAGCATACATCAATTATTCCGGACTAGCCAGCTGAAGAGTTCCATCAGCCACTCCTGGGCTACAATCACCTATCCGGACCCGTTTTACTGCCAATGCGGAGCGCCCACCGGGCCTTCACGACTGACTACCGCGCGTTATCTGCCCGAGGGAGTTATCCAACTGGCACCTCCGTCCGCGATGTTACCTGAACGCTCATCTGGGGCCCGCTAATCGTTAGCTGTCTTATTGGCTGCTATCTGAATAAGTCTATCCGGACAATTTCAGCAAAACAGATTACCGACCATTTCGAATCCCACCAGACCTTCTCCGCTATGCAATCTGGTTTCAGAGCTGGTCATGGGTGCACCTCAGCCACTCTCAAGGTCCTAAACGATATCTTAACCGCCATCGATAAGAAACAATACTGAGCAGCCGTATTCATTGACCTGGCCAAGGCTTTTGACTCTTATAGAGACATACCCCAAGAGACTGCAGCTGTAATTGCTGCAAAAAGTGGCTCTACAAAGTATTGACTATTGTGGGGTGAATAGTTAGATGCTCAACATTTCCATTTTTTTGCCTTATTTCTTGTTTGTTTCACAATAATAAAAATAATTCTCAAAGTGGAAGGGATGTTGTGTACATCAAATGATACCAACCCCCCAAAAATAAATTTTAATTCCAGGTTGTAAAGCAATTAAGTAGGAAATATGCCAAATGGGGTGAATAATTTCACAAGCCACTGGTGTGTATGTATGTTATAATATATATAGTGTATATATATCTTTATGTAGATAGTATATACAAATCTTTTTTAATATATTTGCTTTATTACCCGTAAACCCTACCACCCCTCCCCTAATTGAGTAAACGAATAAACAACAACACTTATGCTTCTACTTCCTGCTTATAATATACTATATACATTTTACGGACACAATCTATTTTAAAATAGTTTTTAGTCCTGGCCTGCCTCTATTTCTGATGTCCATCCAGTTTGATTTCTATTTGCCATATATTTTTAACTGCGCTATTTCACAAAAAGTTTTTGAACCTATATACATTTTACAGTATAGTGTATTTTAAATGTATTATCTTGTTAGTAATCCCACCCGTCAGCTCCATTCAACCCCTTGAATTTATCTCTTAACAACATCCATATTGGGTTTCTATTTGCCATATATTTTTCAGCTGTAGCTGTGATGCTTCACAAAAGTTCTGAACCTTTCTATTCTCAGTTTCTGCAGATTGTAAATTAAAGATAAACATTTTTGCTAAAAGTGTTATTATATTATTGATCGATTGACTATGGCTTTTCAAATCATTCATTATTGCTATCTGCAGCGTTAGCTCCAGGTAAATGTTGCAATTCTTCAGCCATTCCTGGACCTGTGACCAAAAACGAGCTACATATGGACTGTAAAGGAATAAATGATCTAATGACTCCACCTCCTCACCGCAAAATATGCAGAGCTGGGGAGGTTGTATCCCCTATATATATAAATATATATATATAACATTCTATTAGTTGCAAGAATTTTGTATAATTTAAATTTAAATATACGTGTCAATTCATAAACCATGTGCCATGGAATTGGTACATCGAATCTCCTCAGCTATTTTGCAATCTACATATATGGCACACCTGTACATGTTTTGGTCCTTAAATGAAACTGGTACAGTATATGTTTTTATTGATCATAGTTTACTTTAGCCAATTTTGGTCTTTAATGCTGACAGACAAGTTCCTTACTCTTCCCCCTTTCACTTGCCTCTTCCATTTTTGCAGTAATGCTGCAATTAGTTGGTTGTCATTTTGGGTAGAGCAATTCCATATATTTTTGTTAGCTGCATGTGTGACATAACACCATTCCTATTTATGATATCATTTAAAAAYATTATACCTTTTGTAAAAATGGCATAAAAAAATCTAGGTTTTTTAATAAATTTGTACATTTTAGTTTAACCACAATATTTGTTTATTTTTTCTTTTGGATTAAACAGAAATTGCAYCAAAATGTATATGGCTTGTTTAAAAAAAKCTTTATTMATCACACCGTGTAAACATTCACTTTGCAGGTTGGAAAAAGTATGTGAACCCTTGGATTTAATAACAGGTTGACCCTCCTTTGGCAGCTATAACCTCAAAACAAACGTTTTCTGTAGTTGCGGATCAGACCTGCACAKCGGTCAGGAGGAATTTTGGACCATTCACACCAAAGATGTCTGGTGTGAACTGCTCTTTTGAAGTCATGCCACAGCATCTCAATCGGGTTGAGGTCAGGACTGACTGTGCCACTCCAGAAGGCGTATTTTCTTCTGTTCAAGCCATTCTGTTGTGATTTACATCTGTTTAATGGGTTGTTGTCCTGTTGCATCACCTAACTTCTGTTGAGCTTCAATTGTCGGATAGATAGCCTTACATTCTCCTGCAAAATGTCTTGATAAACTTGGGAATACATTTTTCCGTCGATGATAGCAAGCTGTCAAGGCCCTGAGGCAGCATAGCAGCCCCAAATCATGATGCTCCCTCCACCATAGTTTACAGTTGGGATGAGGTTTTGATGTTGGTGTGCTGTGCCTTTTTTCTCCACACATAGTGTTGTGTGTTCCTAATATTAATATAAATATTTTGCCAAGTTGCGCTATGGAACATCCAGGTGCTCTTTGGCGAAATTCAGACGTGCAGCAATGTTTTTTTGGACAGCAGTTCCTTCTTTCATGGTCTCCTCCCATGAACACCCTTCTTGTTTAGTGTTTTATGTATTGTAGACTTGTCAACAAAGATGTTAGCATCTTGCAGAGATTTCTGTAAGTCTTTAGCTGACACACTAGGATTCTTCTTAACCTCATTGAGCATTCTGTGTTGTGCTCTTGCAGTCATCTTTTCAGGACGGTCACTCATAGGGAGAGTAGCAACAGTTGCTGAAAATCAAGGCCTGTAGAGATACTTTTGTAACCCTTTCCAGCTTAATGCAAGTCAACAAATCTTAATTTTAGGTTTTCTGAAATCTCTTTTGTTCGAGGCGTGGTTCACATCAGGCAATGCTTCATGTGAATAGCAAAATCAAATTTTGTGAGTTTTTTTATAGGGCAAGACAGCTCTAACCAACATCTCCTATCTTGTCTCATTGATTGGACCCCAGGTTAGCTGACTCCTGACTCCAATTAGCTTTTGGAGAAGTCATTAGCTTCGGGGTTCACATACGTTTTCTAACCTACACTGTGAATGTTTAAATTATGTATTCAATAGACAAGAAAAATTCCATAATTTGTGTGTTACTGTGTTTGTCTATAGCTGTGACTTAGATGAAGATCAGATGAAATCTTATGTCAAAATTATGCAGAAATCCAGGTAATTCCAAAGGGTTCACATACTTTTCTTGCTACTGTAACTGAAATTAAGCTGTTGTAATATTAATAAAGTGAAAAAGGCCATTCTTGAACATGGGTTGAGACATTCCTTCTAATTTGCTAGAGAACCAGTTCGTATTTAAGTGTAACTCCCTGTATGACTGACGTGAGTGAGTGAGAGGTCTACTGCTTTAACCCTTTTGTAGTCTTAACATTCTGTATAATCCCTTTGTCRTAAGGGMCAAAAATGACCCGCCTTCACTWAACCCCTAAAATTAAGCAGCTTAATTGAATTTTAAACCCCAAATCTATTTTGCATGAAGAAACAAACTGTCATTCATCACAAACATTGTGAATATCTGGGCTTTCCCTCTTCACAATGCAGAAAGACTGCATTTAATCAGTGGACACCACTCGTTTCTATTACCACACACCTGTCAAATTGTTTTCTTTACTAAAGTAGAGGTTTAGTATTATGATTATTATTATTGCTAAAGGTACTGCATGGGTGTAAACATAATTTTTTTCTAGCGAGAGATAGCACTTGTATAGCCTAAGAAAGTAGCAGAAAGTAGTTTTGAATGCATTTAATTGAAGGGAAACAATAACGGTCTTGAACTTTTTTGGCAACATAGTGATATATTCTTATATACTGTACAATGAGGAATTAAACTACAAAATACAAATCTTCTCCCATTTTTTGTAACCATTACCCCCACCCACAAGCTGTATTAACAACATCAATAAAATAAGAACAAAATAAGATAATAGATACAAAACAAAAATGTGAAGAACAAAATCAATCAACTCAAATTAGCACATATAGGACAGTATGCAAGTGTGTGTGCATGGACTTTGCAGATGTATTTCTCACATGTGCAGCACATAGTATATGTTTTACAGTCCTTCTTTGTGGGGCAGAATTGACCTTTCCTCCTCTTGCCAGCCCCAGCTGCAGCCTCAGGTGGATCAGGACAAGATTCAACCCCCTGAACAGCTTTCACAAGTGCTGCAGAGGCTGCTGTGCAGGGGAGGCGATCCCTTCTTTGAATGTGTGGGGTTACAAGTGCCTTTCCCAGCTGCCCCAGGAACACTCTCATCTTGTTCCACTTATCAGGCATCCAGGTAGGGTTGATCTTGTTCCATATCACTAAGGAATTGTATGAGGACACATCAATGATGTTATGGAAGATGACCAGGGGCCAGCGGGCAGTCATCCTCCTGCAGCTGTAAGTTCCAATCACCTTGTCCAGGTTGTCCACTCCTCCTTTGTTGGGGTTGTAGTCCAGGATGATGGCTGGCTTCATGATCACTGATCTCAGCCGTTTTGTAAAGTGTGCTCAGGAGGACCACATTCTTGTTACTCTTTAGGAGGTAAGAAACTAGAGTGGTGTTGGGGGTGAAGGCAAACTTTGATGAGAAGGCCTTTCACCCCCTTGTTGCGAGGAGTGCAGCGGGGAGCTCAGGCTTGTTCTTTCAACTCGCCAACCATGGTGATCTTCTCTTCAGGAGCTGCTGGCTGAGTTCAATCAGTAGCACACATGATCTCAATTTCTCATTGTGTGTGTTTGTGGTTTTTGTGATGTGTAAATTATTTTATAACTGCTGGGTCAAAAATTATCCG
>NC_036854.1:46638671-46647746 GCF_002910315.2 Salvelinus sp. IW2-2015 | reverse complement strand
GGATTGTGTTTAACAGCTAATATTTTGATGGCAATATAAATAGATATGCCGATAGTGGAGAAACCTTGTTTTACTCTCCTGACAGTATAAACCTTCTTAATATAGCCATTATTTACTATTTTACACCTATGGTTAATGTACATAACTTAACCCTTTTATAAGAGATTCTCCAAAATTGAAATATTCCAGGAATGTATATATAAACTCCAGTTGTACTTATCAAAGGTTTTTGTTAGTTGCTGGTTTAGCACTACATTACTTTACGTGTTGTTATCTTTCTTGTTTTTTTGGTGTTCATTTTAATAAATTCAAAATGTACACCTACCACGCTGCACCTTGGTCTCATTCCGACAACAGCCGTAACACTCCATCATTTCTAAGAAGTTTCAGTAAATGATTTTTGGTAGCATTTCTATGTTGGAGATTAACCCTCCTGCTGTGTTCTGGTCGAATTGGACCGATTTATGCTTTCACACTGAAAAATATAGTTAATTTAACCTCACTAGGGTATGTGGGACGGTAGCCGTCGCACCTCGTCAACAGCCATGAAACTGCAGCGCGCCAAATTCAAAACAACAGAATCCCATAATTTAACATCCTCAAACATACAAGTATTTTACACCATTTTAAAGATACACTTCTTGTAAATCCAGTCAAAGTGTCCGATTTCAACAAGGATTTACTACGAAAGCACACCAAACAATTATGTTAAGGTAGAGCCAAGTCACAGAAAAAAAAAATTCCAGCCAAAGAGAGGAGTAAAAGCAGAAATAGAGATAAAATTAATCACTAAGATGAACTCATAGGACTTCATGTTACACAATACATGTATGTTTTGTTCGGTAAAGTTCATATTTATATCCAAAAATCTGAGTTTAGGCGGGACGCTACTGTCTCACTTGGCAACAAGACAGAGAAATGCAGAGCTCAAAATTCAAATTAATTACTATAAAAATTACTATAAAAATCTAACTTTCATTAAATCACACATGAAAGATACAAATTAGAGCTACACTCGTTGTGAATCCAGCCAACTTGTCAGAATTCAAATAGGTTTTCGGCGAAAGCAACAAGCTATTATCTGAGTTAGCACCATTGTAAACAAAGAGAGATAAGCATATTTCAACCCTGCAGGTGCGACAAAAAACACAGAAATAAAATATAAATCATGCCTTACCTTTGACGAGCTTCTGTTGTTGCACTCCAATATGTCCCATAAACATCACAAAAGGTCCTTTTTGTTCGATTAATCCGTCGATATATATCCAAAATGTCCATTTATTTGGCGCATTTGATCCAGAAAAACACTGGTTCCAAATTGTGAAACATGAATACAAAATATCTCAAAGGTTACCTGTAAACTTTGCCAAAAAATGTCAACCTACTTTTGTAATGCAACTTTAGGTATTTGTTTTACATAAATAATCGATCAAATTGAAGATCTGTGTTCAATACAGGATTAAAACCAACTGTACTAGCTTTTGGTCATGCGCTTCTAACAAACAGACACTTCTTCATGACCCTCCTTCAAGATGGCCGTACTTCTTCATGACACAAAGGAATAACCTCAACCAATTTCTAAAGACGTCTGACATCACGTGGAACCGGTAGGAACTGCAAGAAGGTCCCTTAGAAATCTGGTTTCCCAATGAAAATACATTGAAAAGAGAGTGACCTCAAAAAAAAAAAATCTGAATGGTTTGTCCTCGGGGTTTCGCCTGCTAATAATTATGTTATACTCACGACATGATTCAAACAGTTTTAGAAACTTCAGAGTGTTTTCTATCCAAATCTACTAATAATAGCATATCTTATCTTCTGGGGATGAGTAGCTGGCAGTTTAATTTGGGCATGCTTTTGAGACTACAATTAGAGTATAACATTGAGATCAGGCACATGCCCATTCATCAGATGGACACACTTCTTCTCCCAAATCCCCACATGCATGTGTGTTGGAGCGTGTGTGCCCACACACACACCTCACTCCCTTTCTTGGCTTCCATGGCAATCCCCACGGGAACTTTCCCCAATAGAATATTTCCCCCAAGGAAACCACACCTGTTGGCATTCCTCACAACATTGTCTCGCAGCTCTGGTAATTAAAACTTCTTATGGCTGCAATCCCGTTAACGGGATGATATGACAACAGCCAGTGAAAGTGCAGGGCGCCAAATTCAAACAACAGAAATGTCATAATTAAAATTCCTCAAACATACATGTATCTTATACCATTTTAAAGGTAATCTTGTTGTTAATCCCACCAAAGTGTCCGATTTCAAATAGGCTTTACAACGAAAGCACCACAAACAATTATGTTAGGTCACCGCAAAATCACAGAAAAACACAGCCATTTTTTCAGCCTAAGACAGGAGTCACAAAAAGCAGAAATAGAGATAAAATGAATCACTAACCTTTGATGATTTCATCAGATGACACTCATAGGACTTCATGTTACACACATCCATATATGTTTTGTATGATAAAGTTCATATTTATATCCAAAAACCTCAGTTTACATTGGCGCCATGTTCAGAAATGCCTCCAAAATATCCGAGAAATTGCAAAGGCCACGTCAAATAACATAAATACTCATCATAAACTTTGATGAAAGAAACATGTTTTACATAGAATTAAAGATACACTTGTTTTTAATGCAACCGCTGTATCAGATTTCAAAAACCTTTACGGCAAAAGCACAATATTCAATAATCTGAGAACAGCGTTCAGCCACAAAAGGAAGCCATACAGTTACCCACAAATTGTGCAGTCAACAAGTCATAAAAGCAGTAGAAGGACAAACCTCATAACAAGCAGACACACCTGGAAGCCCGTGACAAGGAATTCAAAGGAGGCACTCCCATGTGGTCTGCTCGCTCCAGGTGTAGGTTGGTGTGGTCTGGTCTCTCCTCCTTTTGGTCTGCTCCGGGTGGTTGACGGTCAGCTACACTGGCGTACTGGTACCAGCATCCCGCAAGACGAGGAGGCCCACAACCTCTGGGGACCCATGTGCCTGTTACTGATGTCTATTTTCTTGAATTTAATACATTTTGACTGTAGCCCTCCAAAAAGTTATTGATATGAAAATGTTTAATGTCATACATATGTACTAGGAAGCTAAGTGTTTAATTTCTTGGGCTTGAGGAATGTGACTGAAAAGTGCCACAGGCTTTGAAACAGAAAAAAGTTTACTGATTGAACAATTTTATTATTTAAAATGTTACCTTTATTTATACAGGTTATTCTCATTGAGATAACATCTCTTTTCCAAAGAAGACCTGGTCCAATAGCAGAATGGGGAACAACGTTTCAGACAAAACAACTAACACAACATTTAACAAAACTATAACACACATACAGTACAACAAAAACATTTAACGTTAAAAACACGAAAGTCTTGACTAAAAACAGCTGTCCTATAGACAATTACACTCTTCTATGATATATACATCGATCAAGTGTTTAAACTTCACCAACGAAACTAGATAATCAAATTTTAAAATGTTCAGGAGAAAATTCCAAGACCACGGAGCTAAGTAACTAAAACTATTTCTAACGATGACCTGTTCTCATTTTTGGTACTGCTGGAAGCAAATGAGAATGGGACTGTAATTGACATTCATTTAAAAAAGAACAGAGATAAAATAGCATTTTACCCAATATGGCCTTATAAATCAGTGTATACCAGTGTTTAAGCCTACGCAAGGTCAGTGACAACCTACCAACAGCGCTGTAGAGATCACAATGATGTGTTAGACGTTTTTGAATTGTAATGAACCTGAGGGCTGCATGATACACTGAATCAAGTGCTCTCAGGATAGAGGCTGAGGCCTGCGTATATACTGTATAACATCACTAAAATCTAAAACTGCCAGTAATGATCCCGGTTAAAAATGCCGTGTTCAAGGCTACGACGGCGCCAGGCGGGTTTTTTATGAGTTTTAGTTTAGAAAACAATCTCTCCGCAGAAGAAACAGTTACGGGATGGTAAAAACAGCTTGATTGCCATAGCAACATCATAGAAACTGGGCAGAAGGGAGTTGTGCTTCAAATACAGCAGTTCTGCTACATCTTTCAACAATCAATACTGAAATGTTACTATCAATCATGTTACTAGTATCCAAATCAGACACATTTCACCATGGAATTAAATTGAATCAAAAGGTTTTTGGAGTGCATTTTAGCTAACCCTTTCACTAACCTTAAACTTACCCCTCCTAACCTGCTAAGTTAATTACCCTAATCTGCTTGAGAAAAGCTGTATCAAATCTAGACAACACCGGATAATATTATGAAAGCAGAAGGTAAAGAAGTGCAACTCACCCCTGATCGCATCTGGCTAAGAACCCAAGAACAAAAAGATGATGTGCGAATCACTTCAATAGCTATAGTGAGGATAAAACTGAGTTTGACAAAGAAATTAGATAGCCAATGGACATGAAGGGTTATTTCAGTGTTTAGCATCTTAGAACTCATTTTCCACTTACTTTTAGTGTTGAAGCATCATCCTGACAGTTGTTTTGGTCAGAGTTATTTTCCTGAGATTTCTTTGGCTTGCTTAGTTGCTTGCATGAGGGATGGTTGTGGTGGTTGTTACACCCTGATTTGTTTCACCTGTCTTTGTGCTTGTCTCCACCCCCTTCAGATGTCGCCCGTCTTCCCCATTATCCCCATCGCACATGTATACCTGTGTTCTCTGTTTGTCTGTTGCCAGTTGGTCTTGTCAAGCCTACTAGCGTGTTTTTTGTACTCCTGTTTTCTTGAGCCCKTGTTTTCTAGTTATCCAGGTTTTGATCATTCTGCCTACCGTTCTGTACCTTTTAACACTGCCCTTGATTACTGACCATCTGCCTGCCACTCTGTACCTTATGTACTCTGCCCTGGACAATCGACCTCTGCCTGCCCTTCACCTGTTGTTTGCCTGCCCCCCTGTTTTTTAAATAAACATCTGTTATTCAAACTGTCTGCATCTGGGTCTTATCCTGAGCCGTGATAGTACGAACTGGCCATGACAGACCCATCAGACTCGGACCAGCTCCGCAACACCGTCTCCTCCCAAGGAGCCACCATTGGGAGGCACGAGGAGTTGCTTTGTGGTCTTATGGAACATCTCCAGACCTTGACATAACGCCATGACCGCTCATTGACTGCATTACTGGAGCAATTCTGCGGGTTGTTTGTTAGGCAGCCTACCACGACGGTAACCTTTACAGAACCATATTTATATGAGCCAGAATATACTGATGAAGAGCTTCGACAGATAGAGACCGAGATAGCGTGGTGTATTTTTTGTATTATATTAGGATTCCCATTKGCTGTTGCAAAAGCAGCAGCTACTCGTATTGGAGTCCACACAAACCATGAAACATGACATAATACAGAACATTAATAGACAAGAACAGCTCAAGGGGAAAAAAAGAAAAAAGGCACACGTAGCCTACATATCAATACATACACACAAACTAACTAGGTCAAATAGGGGAGAGGCGCTGTGCCGTGAGGTGTTGCTTTATCTGTTTTTTGGAACCAGGTTTGCTGTTTGTTTGAGCAATAAGAGATGGAACAGAGTTCCATGCAAGAATCGCCCTATATAATACTGTACACTTTCTTGAATTTGTTCTGGATTTGGGGACTGAAAAGACCCCTGGTGGCATGTATGTTGGGGTAAGTGTGTGTGTCAGAGCTGTGTGCAAATTGACTATGCAAACAATTTGGGATTTTTCACACAATATTTATTGTAAAAAGAAGATATGCAGTCAGTCTCTCCTCAACTCTTACCCAAGAGAGAAGAAACTGGCATGCAATTACAATCTAATATAATGTCAAGTAAATTATTTGGAAAAATGGCGCCGACGAGATGGCCGCCCTCGCTTCGCGTTCCTTGGAAAATATGCAGTATTTTGTTTTTTTATGTGTTATTTCTTACATCTGTACCCCAGATAATCTTAGGTTTCATTACATACAGTCGGGAGGAACTACTGAATATACGATTAACGTCAACTCACCATCGTTATAACCAGGAATATGACTTTCCGAAACGGATCCAGTGTTTTGCCTTCCACCCAATACAATGGATCTGATCCCAGCCGGGGACCCTATGCGACGCCGTAAAAGGGGCAAACGTAGCGGTCTCTTGGTCAGGCTTCGGAGACGGGCACATCGCGCTCCACTCCCTAGCATACTACTCGCCAATGTCCAGTCTCTTGACAATAAGGTTGATGAAAGCCGAGCACGGGTAACATTCCAGAGAGACATCAGGGATTGCAACGTGCTCTGCTTCACGGAAACATGGCTAACTCAAGAGACGCTAACGAGTCGGTGCAGCCAGCTGGTTTCTTCACGCATCGCGCCGACAGAAAACAAACATCTTTCTGGTAAGAAGAGGGGCGGGGGGGTATGCCTTATGATTAACGAGACGTGGTGTGATCATCATAACAACACACAGGAACTCAAGTCATTCTTTTCACCTGATCTAGAACTCCTCACATCAAATGTCGACCGATTATCTACCAAGGGAATTCTCCTCGATCATAATCACAGCCGTATATATTCCCCCCAAGCAGACACATCGATGGCCCTGAACGAACTTTATCTGACTCTTTGTAAACTGGAAACCACACACCCTGGGCTGCATTCATCGTAGCTGGGGATTTTAACAAGGCTAATCTAAAAACAAAACTCCCTAAATTCTATCAGCATATCGATTGTGCTACCAGGGCTGGTAAAACCCTGGATCATTGTTTTACTAACTTCCGCGACGCATATAAGGCCCTCCCCCGCCCTCCTTTCGGAAAAGCTGACCACGACTCCATTTTGTTGATTCCAGCCTACAAACAGAAACTAAACAACAAGCTCCCGCTCAGGTTGTTAACGCTGGTCCGACCAATCTGATTCCACGCTTCAAGACTGCTTCGATCCGCGGATTGGAATATGTTCCGCATTGCGTCAACAACAACATGACGAATATGCTGATTCGGTGAGCGAGTTCATTAGGAAGTGCATTGACGATGTCGTACCCACAGCAACGATTAAAACATTCCCAAACCAGAAACCGTGGATTGACGGCAGCATTCGCGTGAAACTGAAAGCGCAAACACTGCTTTTAACCAGGGCAAGGTGACCGGAAACATGACCGAATACAAACAGTGTAGCTATTCTCTCCGCAAGGCATCATACAGGCTAAGTCCCAGTACAGAGACAAAATAGAGTCGCAATTCAACAGCTCAGACCCAAGAGGTATGTGGCAGGGTCTACAGTCTATCACGGATTACAAAAAGAAAACCAGCCCGTCGCGGACCAGGATGTCTTGCTCCCAGACAGGCTAATAACTTTTTTGCCCGCTTTGAGGACAATACAGTGCCACTGACCGGCCCGCTACCAAAACCTGCGGGCTCTCCTTCACTGCAGCCGAGGTGAGTAAAACATTTAAACGTGTTAACCTCGCAAGGCTGCAGGCCAGACGGCATTCCAGCCGCCGTCCTCAGAGCATGCGCAGACCAGCTGGCTGGTGTGTTTACGGACATATTCAATCAATCCTTATCCCAGTCTGCTGTTCCCACATGCTTCAAGAGGGCCACCATTGTTCCTGTTCCCAAGAAAGCTAAGGTAACTGAGCTAAACGACTACCGCCCGTAGCACTCACTTCGTCATCATGAAGTGCTTTGAGAGACTAGTCAAGGACCACATCACCTCCACCCTACCGGACACCATAGACCACTCCAATTTGCTTACCGAAACAATAGGTCCACAGACGACGCAATCGCAACCACACTGCACACTGCCTAACCCATCTGGACAAGAGGATACCTATGTGAGAATGCTGTTCATCGATTACAGCTCAGCATTTACACCATAAGTACCCTCCAAACTCGTCATCAAGCTCGAGACCCTGGGTCTCGACCCCGCCCTGTGCAACTGGGTCCTGGACTTCCTGACGGGCCGCCCCCAGGTGGTGAGGTAGGTAACAACATCTCCACCCCGCTGACCTCAACACTGGGGCCCCACAAGGGTGCGTTCTGAGCCCTCTCCTGTCCTCCCTGTTCACCCACGACTGCGTGGCCATGCACGCCTCCAACTCAATCATCAAGTTTGCGGATGACACTACAGTGGTAGGCTTGATTACCAACAACGACGAGACGGCCTACAGGGAGGAGGTGAGGGCCTCGGAGTGTGGTGTCAGGAAATAACCTCACACTCAACGTCAACAAAACAAAGGAGATGATTGTGGACTTCAGGAAACATCAGAGGGCACCCCCCTATCCCAATCGACGGGTCAGTAGTGGAGAAGGTGGAAAGTTTTAAGTTCTCGGTGTACACATCACGGACAAACTGAATTGGTCCACCCACACAGACAGCGTTGTGAAGAAGGCGCAGCAGCGCCTCTTCAACCTCAGGAGGCTGAAGAAATTTGGCTTGTCAACAAAAGCACTCACAAACTTCTACAGATGCACAATCGAGAGCATCCTGTCGGGCTGTATCACCGCCTGGTCAGGCAACTGCTCCGCCCACAACCATAAGGCTCTCCAGAGGGTAGTGAGGTCTGCAGAACGCATCACCGGGGGCAAACTACCTGCCCTCCAGGACACCTACACCACCCGATGTCACAGGAAGGCCATAAAGATCATCAAGGACAACAACCACCCAAGCCACTGCCTGTTCACCCGCTATCATCCAGAAGGCGAGGTCAGTACAGGTGCATCAAAGCAGGGACCGAGAGACTGAAAACACTTTCTATCTCAAGGCCATCAGACTGTTAAACAGCCACCACTAACATTTAGCGGCGCTGCCAACATACTGACTCAACTCCAGCCACTTTAAAAATGGGAATTGATGGAAATTATGTAAAAATGTACCACTAGCCACTTTAAACAATGCCACTTAATATAATGTTTACATACCCTACATTACCCATCTCATATGTATATGTATATACTGTACTCTATATCATCTACTGCATCTTGCCATCTTTTATGTAATACATGTACCACTAGCCACTTTAAACTATGCCACTTTATGTTTACATACCCTACAGTATCATCTCATATGTATATACCGTACTCTATACCATCTACTGCCATC